>NC_041003.1:12825000-13125000 GCF_004193775.1 Glycine soja | reverse complement strand
TTTGAATTAAATGAATCTGAATTGAAATGGGAATCAATGTATCTATATTTTACATTTTATCTATGTATTTTCGAAATGTAAGTATAACGATAAAAAAAAAAAGGGAATATGTCTCCTTGGTAAGACAACACCTCAATAGCACCACAAAACCTTGGATATTAATCATATTACGTGGCTGGGAAGGTTTGAGGGAAAACACATAAAATGTTTACACTGATAAACCTAGCTAGAATTAATGTAAATTTATAGCGTATTTTATACATATGTCTCTATGTTTTAAAGCTTTATTGCATGTTTTTAGTATTTTATACGTTAAGAAAGTAACCTCAACTTTTTAGTAGTATTTTTTTTTATATTTATTTACTAGGAAAATTCTAGAAAATGAAGCCAATGTACACTACATGCTAGTCTTTCATGCAGCGTTAGGTGCCTTTGAGAGCGTCAGGTACTGACAAAGCATTGAATTTACTATGTTTAAGTGTCGAGCGCTTGTATTTCAGCGTTGAGTGTATGATTAAATAGTTTATGATAAGTAAAGTTAGGTGCAAAATGTGCGAATTAAAACCCACTTAAGGCCTTAATGAGAAGAGGAAAGAGCTTATAGCTTTTAGAAGTTTGAGGTCGGGATTTTTGGAAGTCAAAATCATTGGAGACTTGCACTCTATGTTTGGTAGCAGGGAACAACCGAGAAACAGAAGGAAGGAGTGGAAATAGAGCTGATTTTAAAAAAAGATTTAAATATATTTTTAGTATTTTAAAGTTGAGTCATATTTTGTTCTTGGTTCTCCAAAATTTAAAAGCTTAAATATGATTTTAATTCCTAAAAAATACAATTATTTTGAAAAACACAACAAAATCATATTTTCCTTATGTATCATTTGTAAATCCATAATGAAAATACGATTTTCAATGAGTGTTTCAATTGAGAAACACAAAAAAAAATTTTCATTATGCATATACAATTGTACAACAAAATATGACTATGTTCTACTCAAAACAAAATCATGATTCCATGGTGGAGTAACAACCAAATCATGTTTTTGTTGGCACCAAAACATCGAAAAAAGGTGATGAGTTGGAGGGGGGGGGGGGGGTGCAGTAGCAAGAATGGGAAGGGAAAGAGAAAGGTGAAGGGAAACTGAAGAGAGATAATGTGACACCCTCTACCCCGACATTTATATAAATAAATAAAAGAAATAAGAGATCAGATTTAATTAAAAGTTTTTAAAATACATTTAAATACAAGTCTCTCAAAAGGATAAAAGGCTCACATTCACTTCTCTAATTCATAATAAAACTTGTTCAAATAATTAATAAATCATTTCGGCTCAAAACAAGGTTGTCAAAGACCTCATACAATTAATATAGTAACTTATATCCTAATGTCACATCTTATTAGAGCATTGTGTCCCAACGTCCTTCAACACAAGGTTCCTTAAAGAAATTCACTTAATCATCTGCTCCCCCGAACATAAAGTTCAAGATCATCACAGGATCCAAACACAAACAACACACAGGAAGTAAGTTATCACATTCCTAACTAATAGAGAAAAATAAGACAACATATAGGTATAAATATTATATAACAAAATACAATTTACTTGAGCATAACTCACGTTATTTCACCACACGTCTCATTCGTTTTCACGACATTCGCATACTTAATAGTCAAAACACATTATCATCAAATCAATCAATATAGAACAATACACAAGTGTTATGCAGCAGATACACTAAGACTTAATCTTATATGCAATGTGGTACCATGTCAGTGAAAAATCTCGTCGGGCGCCTAGGAGTATATGACAAGACAAACCACACACTAGCAAGTCAAGTCACTCTCACAAGGTAATATCATAGGGAGACCAGTCAGGGTCACAGTGTTTTGCGAGAATGCTCCAACCATGTGGGATCGGCACAGGCTTAAAGGAGCACTCAAACCGGGTGACCCACAAAGCCTACACTGTGAAGAGTCCGTCAGGGCCTCTCCTTCCTGATTCAGGTCCAACCCAGAAAATATTTTAGCACACAGACTCTATCTATGAACTATACAAAACACACGACTCCTCAATTGTTCTTAAATATTTTTAACTCGTCCCCCTTTAAGGGTCTTAACATTAACTCGTCGCCCTTAAAGGGTCTAATAATCGTGCGATTGTACAATCCACAGTTTACAACTCAATGCACACAACATCTCAATCATGCGCATACTCAGTTTATCACATACACTCGATCTCAATTAGAATGGTATAATCTCAAAATAGCATGTTATCAGACTCACGAATCATATTCACTTTACCTGTGAATTATGCAATACACACAACTACTCAATTATTTTCAAAACCATTTTAACTCGTCGCGCTTGTGATTAAACTTGTCGGGTTTCCACAATGGATCACATCACAATACTCGTCGCATAAAACTCATCGCCCTTAAAGGGTCTTACAATTGTGTGATTTCACAATTCATAGCTCACAACACAATACACATCTCAATATACATGTATTCCATCATTCATCACATGTTCAATCCACCACATAATCACAATTTGAATCATCATTTCATATCCTCAATATAACAATTTATACAAAAGACTATCACAACTTGGGGACTAAAACCCTTCAAATAATATTACACAATTATATCAAAATCATAGGTCAAAATATACAAATATCAAGAACATAATTTATCAAGCAATTCTCATCAGAACATCAATATTTTATTTATAATTATAAAGGAAAAATTGCAATTTAATAAACATCCAAAAATAAAATCCCAATTTAATCCTTTAAGGATCTCTACACATGTTTTCACTAACCTTCAATTGTGAATAACTCATCCCTTACCTCTAAGCAGAATCACGTGTCTTCCGACAGCGATAGCTGCATCTCTAGCGGTTCCCTAAGATTCCTCCAGTTTTTCCTCCGACTGCTCTGATAGAGTTTCCAAATGTCAGAGAGACAGAGAAGGGATTGAAGCCTTCATATGTACTGTCTTCGTGCGATTCCTTTTTCTCTCTCAGTGAATATTATCTCGCAAATCCCAATGGTGAAAGTGTGTGGAATTGAATTGCAAACTACAAATTAAAATTTCATGAAAATCCAACGGTTAATGAAACTGAGATCATAGTTTTACTGAGACCGTTTTGGGTTTCTACGAGAAAAGAGAAAGCTACGATGCAAAGGGTATTTCTCTTAGCTTCGACATGTTTTTGCAATTCCCAACGGTGAGAATGCTCAGAATTGGGTTGCGAACGTGGTGCTCAAATTTCACTATGATACAACGGTGAATGAGTCCGAGATCGTCGTTTTCCTGACCTAACATATCGTTATTTATACCTAGGGTACTCACAACCTATTATTTTATTTATTTTTATTATTTTATAAAAACAAACTCTATTTTATTCTCTATCAGATGAATAAATAAAATATCCTCTTTATTTTTTTTATCAAACTATTATTTTAATACACTTATTTCTCTTTATTTATTTAATTACAAAAACCTTATCATAAAACTTATTTATTTACAAATAACAACTTTTTTTGAATTAATCTATGAAAAAAATGGGATGTTACAGATAACATTATCTTCTTACAATTTTCCAAAATGAAAAGGGTGAGAATAGCATTTTAGAGGATGAGAACAACAACTCCCTTATCCAAAAACTAAGTCAAATTTTAAAAACATAAGACACATGGGAAGCTTTTACTTCCTACACCCCCCAAAAAGTCTCAAATGAACGATAATACCCTTGCCTCTCCCATGCATAACCCATCTCCAGCTAACTACACACCCAAACACTACCACCACCACAGTTGCAACCACCCAATACCACCCAACACCTTGCAAACAACACACAGACATCAGCACCACACAAACATGATTTTTGTATTCCAAAAACACCTTTTCAAAATTATGTTAGCATAATTCTGGAAAGACTTTTCTGGAAAACAAAATTCATGTTTTCCATAAACAAGTTTCCAAAATCAATTTCCAGAAAAGTTTTTTCATAGTAGCTTTTCTACAAAAATAACATGCATTCTGGAAACACCTTTCTGAAATTATGCTAACATAATTCTGAAAACACCTTTTTAGAAGTACAAAAAAAATGTATATAACGGAATCACGTTTCCGCCAAGTTTGGTATTTTAAATTAAGACTATCTTTGTTGGTTCATCAACCTCTCACTAGTTGCCAACTTGCCATATCCGATCCCTGTTTATGTGTATGTAACATATTAATGTTCACCATATCTTTATTCTATAAAATATCAAAATGGAACACCAATTTTTTTCCTTCAGGAATTGAAAAATAAATTTCCAGCCATCTACCCTCTCCTGGTTGAGTCTGGTGTTTATCATACAAAGGGAGTAACTGGATTGCATTGCTGTGTGTCAACTTGTTCTGAAAGTTCATTAACTTATGGAATGGGTAATGTGTGCAAGTGTGTTAAAGTTTTATATGTGCTCATTGTCTAGCGACCAGTTTTGTGGTTACATTTTAATCTTGTGCTGCTGAGTATGCGTTTGTCTTTGGAAACCTTATTGATGATGGTCATATTATTTTCTCATGCTTTCCTTCATTCTTTATAGACATATTTTGTAAAGTTAGTGTTATGCAAATACATATTCTTTGTAAGTAATTGATGGGAATTTCATCTTACTAGTGTGCAGGATATCTAAGGCATAACAAATTAGTTGACAATCTTGGACTTATCAGGGAGTTTTATGACTTTCGGGAGAAAATAAACATAGACTCAGAAACTGATCAAGTTTGATGAAATAACTTATAAAACTAGAGACATTTTGTTTAACATCTCCAGATTATTGTCATAATTCAAAAATTCATATCCATTAATATTTCTGAGCAAAGATAACAACAATAAAAAAAAAAAAAAAGAATCATAGGTATAGATTCTCATGATTCAGATCTATACACATTAAATGATTATATATTTTGCAAGCCAAATAACTCATTAAAGTGAATCCATGGTCTCCATGAGGCTGCTAGCAGCTGTAGCTGGTGACGGCTAGCAAAACAGTGATGGCAAGTGCAGCCGTTGCCTGTATACTCCTTTGCTGGTGGTTTGATGGTGCAGCATTCTGTGAAATGAGGAAGTAAAAAATGTGATCAAAACAATGTGAAACAGATGAGACATATTTGTGTGTAATTTTAATGTAATTTGATATTTCACTAGACAAAGATATTACCAAATTCAGACTTGGTGATGGTGCTGGTGTTGTGTCTGATTCTGCTGTGGAATCAGGTGGTGCCGGAGGACTTTTGTGAATAACTGTTGGTGCTGGAGCTGGTGCTTGATGTCTCTTGTGCCTGTGCCTGTGCCTTCTATGCTTATGTGACGATGGCGCAGGTGCTGGTACCTCTACTATTGGAGTTGGTGCCAGTGTTGGCGGTGGAGGAATGGGAGCTGGTGTTGGAGCCGGCTTTGTAGGTGCAGGAGCAGGTGCTGGTGTTGCCTTTGCTGGTGCAGGTGCAGGGGATGTTTTGGCCGGTGTTGGAGCTATCTTTGGTGGTGGCAACGGCGGTGGCGTAGCAACAGGTGGTGGAGGTAGTGGGGGTGGCAATGTGGGAGCTGCGACAGGTGATACTTTTGGTGGTTGTGGTGGTGGAGTTTGGGGTGTTGGTGCTTTTGGGCTTGAAGCTGGTGCAACTTTTGGAGCAGGTGGTGTCACTGGAGCAGGTTTGGGAGCTACAATTGCAGGTGGCTGGGAAATAGTTGGTGGATTACTTGTGGTGGGAGGGGATGCTGCCTGTGTTACTGCCGGTGGCGTGCCAGAAGACGGGGATGTTGCAGCTAGGGTTGTAGGTGGCGAGTTTGCCGGCACAGATGCAGGTGCTTGGGCATTGGAAGGTAGCTGGCAGCAGAGGCTTACTAAAGCCAAAGCCCAGAACACTGCAGCCATTGTATGTTGTGATCTGGTTTTGAATGAAGAGTTTGCTTCTTATATTTGAACTAATGTGCAGCACAAGGTTGAAACGTATGGTTTGGACTATCTGTGGAAGGAAAAATGTAGCCTTCATGTGATTGTGACATCATTTTATTATTAATCATCTAACAAGTAACGTTAACAAAGGAAACAGACAAATAGTAGTAGCTTCCTTCGCATCAAGGGGGACCCTTGAAATCATAAGTCCTAGTCGTTTAGAATTTTATCACAGGCTCACTCATTCAAAGTTAATATTATGGTTATGGCCTAACTTGTGTTTTAAGTAGACTTAATTATTTTTCAGATTTGCCAGGACAAAAGGTTGGGTGGATTAGGCAAGGAGGGATGTAATGAATTAAAAAAAGTTTCATGTTAATGAGAACATAATTTCACCTACTATTTTCTACACATACCTATATGTAAGTACCAGGTCTCTATCACTTTCTGTAAATACTTGATGGTTCAACTTACCATGGTGATTGTAATGTTTCATCAGCAATTCAATCTTTCTACATACTCTACTAGGTTTCTGTTTCTTGCAAGTGATCTCAAATTCTCACCCAATCACCCTTTCCAAAAAAAAATGAAAGGGAACAATGACAGACAGGCTTTACTATATCATTACAATCTAGTCATCATCCTAAGCGTTTGAAGTCATTACTTGAAATTAAAGTAGGCAACGTCTGAAATTATTGTCTTTGACAGCTTAACTGATTGAATACTCTTAAAGAAATTGAGCATTGTACTTTTCACAATGATCATTCATTCATGTTTGATTATTTTATTTAGAAGCTCATTTAAAACATGGGAAAATATGTGAATATTCTCTTTTACAAACAGAACATGATGTGGAAGACGTCATGTATCTTGTTGAGTAACTTGGATGGGTGGTGAGTAACAGGAAGGCTAGAAGGGCCATTCGGTGGTTCCTCTTTCTTCTTTTTCCTTCTAAGCTGAAAGAATTGCTGCATTGCATCTGCACACTCAGTGGCTAAGACCCCTCTTCTTATTTTCATGTTTGGATGGAATGGATGAACTGGGGCAGGTGGCATATCTCTTTGTTCTGATACATTTTCTCCTCCATCAGGGAAAATTCTGCAGAAATAAGGTTCAAGAAAGAGCTGTAATATTCGATGTACTGAGCTTTCAAGAACATTTCATGTGCTGAGCTTTCAAGAAAATATCCAAAAAGGGACTCAATTTCAGTTGGGAAAACAATTGGAAACCCCAGCCCTGATTATGTTGTAATCCCAGTACATTTGAAGAAATGCAACTCATTAAGGTTCTGAAAAGGTAAATTAGGAGGAAAGTAAAAAGATGTTGACAATGGAGTTGTAAACAGAAATGACATCTATATAACATAAGAAAAAGAGTTTAATAAACAAGCACGGTCAGTGTAAAAGTTTTTAAACTGTTATTAACCAATTACAAAGTATCCTTGATATAACTTTTAAAATAGTTATTATAAAAATCAACAAATTGATCATACATAATAATTTGTGATTAGATGACATTGTAAAAAAAAATCTTTACATGTTAATGTATATACTATTTTCTCTAAGTAAAAACCATGTTTCATAGGCTTATTAATGATTTCTTAATCTAAAAAATATGGGATTAGACATAAAATTTTAACTGCGACCATATAGTCAAATACCAAATGTTTAACATGCATTATGGTTGAGGGCATTGTGGTCCTTTTCTAATTATAATAATATATATTTTAATGCACATGTGTGCAATCCCTCTTTTTCCATAGTGTTTTTATGGCACGGCCAATTCAACTGAAGATAACAAGCAGGAAAATAAAGGTAGGTAGAGACCAATTCGGCCAAATATAGGTGAAGTTTCATGAAACATTGACAAACAACCATAAAGACTCCCTTATCAAAATAATGATAAACAAATAAAAGAAGCACATTGGCTGCATACCTAATCCAGCTACCATCAGCTCCAAGAAGCTTATTGGGAGCACCCCACACAACAGTGTCTACTCTTGCCTGAAGGATAGCACCAGCACACATTGGACATGGCTCAAGCGTTACATAAAGTGTAGTGTCCTGAAAGTGGGAAAATTTTGTCCTTAAACAAATGAACCATCAACCTAATTATCAAGTTGTATCAAATACCACAACTAATAGATATCAACCATTTGTCAAGAAAGACCATATTACTAAGTGATCCTTCAAGCAATGTTTGGTAAGAAATAATTGAAAGGAAGGAAATGATTCATCTACCAGGACCACAGGTAAGTCCAAATACAAAAATCTTTCACTATCACTCCAATTCTCATTCCCCTGTACTAAATAAATATTGCTTTAGGTTATTAAACATGCCATTATAGTCAAATTCTCTTTATTTTTACAGGAGCATTATTTTTAGTAACATTACTTATTAATACTGGTTAAATTAAATAGCAATAGATAATAAAGTAATCAAAATTTGGGCTTCTCTTTAGAGTGTGGCTCACTAGCTCTTTTAAGGGGGTTGCCATTTCAGATTCCAATAAAGATTGGTCTGCCATTGTGCACTGATTTTCTTGAGCTCCATTTTGCTTGTTCTTTGTATTTTTTTTTCCTTTTCCAGTTCTCTTATGGGGGATATCTTATCCTTCTACCTTTGTATATCTCACTTTTCTTAATGAATTTTCTTCTTTTTAAATAAAAAAATTGCCACAGCAAGGGTTTTTAACATTATCAGTCATTAGATAGAAGTACTAGGGAGTGACAGATTATAAAGTAATCTGATCCTAATGTTTTTTTCTCTTTCAATAATTTCACCCTCTTTAAACATGAATCTATCTTGCTAATATATATTTTTACATTAGACATTTCGATAATGATATCCACCATTGCATGCATGCAAATAAACCTTGTTCTTGAATTAATGAGTCCACATAAGAATTAAGAAAGCTGCATAGCAACCAACTATTCGTAAGTAAAATTATGAATGGTCAATAGTTTACTCAGTGATGATGAAGGATGAAGGGCACTACATGTCTAATGATATTTAATCATGGGCTATTAGAGTATACTTATTCCACTAAAAGTGTTTTTACTTTGTGTATTCTGTTTTCCATTATCTGTGAGCTGTCAGTTATAGGGATAGTTTACGGTTAGACTTTAAGACTCTCTATATATAGAGATTACTCTTTTCTTTGTAATTTGCCTTTTCATTTTTCTGATCAATGATAAATCAGAGTTTATCAAACTCTATTATAGGCACTTATGACGACAATAACAAAAGCCTCAACTTCCCCAGTTGAATGATGATATTTAATTTTTTTGATAGATCTCTCATGTCCTCAATTTTAAAAGTCCCCATCTCTTTAATTTATTCTTATTTTATATAATAAAATACTTATTATTAATAATGAAAACATGTACTATTTAATTTATTTTTATTTATAAATTTTATTTAAATTTAAAAATATCTTTGCAATGGCAACTTGCTTTGTTCTGTAAAAATAAATATTAGACCTGCAGCTATAGATGTCTTTACTCTTTAACTTAAAAGTGGTGGAATATTGTCACATGTTAAATTAGCCATATGAGCTTAAAAATTATACAAGAGAATCACAACAATGAATATTAAACTTTGGGCGGTGTGATATCAAAATAGATTTAAATTTCCAACTAGAAAACTTACTGATAGTCTCCATGATCGAAGAAGCTTTGAAGCTTCTCGTATACAAATCATCTCTGCATGGGCAGTGGAGTCCCGTAACTCTTCAACTCTGGAACAGATATTTAGATATAAATAAAAAAATTAAAAACTAGGGCAATTACAAAGAACGAAATAATTCCATTACACTTACAAAGAATGAAATAATATCCTCACTTACAAGTTGCAGCCTCGAGCAATAATTTTCCCATGCTGCACAAGAACAGCACCAACAGGTACCTCCCATGTATCAGCAGCCTTCTTGGCTTCCAAAAGTGCTTCCTTCATGAACATTTCATCTATGCGTCGCTGCTCAAGTTCACATTGATAGGCTTCTTCCCAGTCATCAAACCTATCTCTCAAGACTTGCCTGTTCCGTTGAAACTTTCTTTGCTTCAACTCTCCATCCTTTCTCTCTGAGCCGGACAATTCAGACCGCACAGGAGCAATAGATTCCTTGATTGGAACCACTGACTCAGCTCCAGACATGTCAGATCCACCGATGCTTACAATTTCTCCATCAATAGAAGGCCCTCTGGCAGGTACTGAAATTGGTAATTCCATGTTTTGTGTGCCAGAAGTAGTGGCTTTCAAATCTTTTTTATCCTCAGTCCCACTAACATTTTCCTCTCCAGAAGTATGAGAAGCGCCTACTGACATTGATCCACTTTCCAATGTATTTGGGGATGACAATCCAACTTCGAGATGTTTTCCTCTGTCTTTCAGTTTTGTATTGTCAGACACCTCTCCCTCACTTTGGGTATAATGTTTACCTGGTTTTAACTTATCAGAAGTCATGACTTGTGGTGGTACACTTGTTTTTTTTAAGACATTAGTTTTAGTGGTTTCCTCATGCTCCTGCCCAGAAAACCATGTGTCACTGTCAGACTTGTTTGGTGAGTTTCTCTCAGCTGATCTTCCAGCTGAAGTGGAGGAACCAGCACGTGAACCCCAACGTAATTGAACAATATCACCAATCATACCCCATAAGGACCTCCCAGTTCTAGTAACAACTGCTTTCCCTGTTTCCTTGCTGATATCCGTTTCTTTGGCTACTTGACCTTGCTCAACAGATGGTTCCATGACATCCCACATCTCATCAGAAGGTCCTTTTGTCCCAGGAAACCCAGAAGAACGACTAGAATCATGCTTCTTTGACTGAGCGTCATTTTGAGTGCCTTGTTGCCTTGAGCTGTAGATCTGATCACCACCAACTTCAAGTGTCAACTTTGTTCCTGTAACTTCCATCTCTTGTGCTTCTGAAGTCGTTACTTCATGCATGACCCTCTCAGCAAACTCATCAACAAACTGTCTAGATGACTTCTCTAAACGATTAGCTAAATCGATAGCATCTGGATGCAAAGCAGAACTTCTTCCTGAATTGTCATACAAAGCAGAAGAACCACTTTCTGAAGTTCCAAGGAAGATCTCAGGGCTTGCAATTCCTGCAGTGAGTTCAAATTGTACTGAGTCTCCACCCATTTCAGAAGAGGAAGGGATCAACATTGTTGCAGACCTTCTTTTTTCACCTGATGCTAATATACTATGTTTTCCAGCCCCAGAAATCAAACTCAATGATCCCTGGGAGCTGGATTCCTCTCTTGAGTTAGTTTCATCAGAAATTGAAAGGTTGCAAGATCTTTGGTCGTCTCTGGCCAATTCAAATTTTGCAATCCTTTCATCAGTTTGGCTAGAACTTTCTCTAGTTCTAACAAGTGATGTTGATTTACTTTTTGGAATTAATCTCACCTTCTCATAAGCTTTTTGAGAACTTGAAACTTGCTTTTCATCACTGACATAGCCTTCTGATAAAGTGCTGACAAGTTCAGATCCTTTCCTGTGTTGGAAACTCTGAGTTGTCCTTTTATCTGTTTGGAGCAACGTAACCCTTGCATCTGAGCTTATGTTTGATTTTTCTTCCATGTTCTTTAATCTAGTTCTAGACTTTATGCTAGATGTATCTTCAACATTAGACTTGTGAGCTTCTGATACTTCAGAAAATTGCTCAGATTTTTTTCTCCCCTCTTTATCCTTCATCTGTGTAATGATCTTCTCTCCTTTTTGGTGTTTCTGCTTATCCACTCCCTGAACAGAACTCAAAACTGAAACTTTTTTCACTCCCATGTCCTTCATCCTAGTATTTGAGGTCCTTTCAGTGTCTTCAATTTTTAAATTTCCAGAATATTTCTGGGAACTTCTATCTATCACATCCCTTCCAGAGGTAGAAGTAGAACCAACAATTTTTTTATGTTTATCATTTGTTTCTTGTGAAAGTGTTTCTGATATTGCCAGGTTCCCTTCCCTGCCACTGAATGCCTTCTTCGATGTCAAAGTTTCCTTTCCTGTGGTAGAAGTTGAACCAACAAACTTTTTATATTCATCAGTTGTTTCCTTCAACATTGTTTCTGATATCTCAAGCTTCCCTTCCCTGCCACTGAATTTCTTTTGTGATAACAAAGTTGTCTCAACTTCATCACAACCAGACTCTTGTACATCTATAGATTGATGCTTTCTTCTGTTTACTGTTTGAATATATGCCTTGTTTGCTTTCTTATCCAAATTGTCAATAAAAGAAGATTTATCTTCCTCACTATTGACTCGCTTTTGTGAAATAGATGATTTTTTATGACCAGAATCATGTGTTCTAAATTCTCTTGAATGCATATCCTGTTGTTCTCTTATGGATTCAGTGTTTTGCAGAGTTCCCTCAATCAGCTTCTTTTCAGATTTGTTCCTTAGGTTCCAATCAATATCCACACCAAATGCAATTCTTCCCTTATTTGAAACAGCCTGCAGCTTCTTTGAGTCATCCCCTTGCCTGTTGAATTCTTCCTTCACTTCCTCCAGACAATTTGCTTCATCCTTCTCATATTCCAGTGACAACTCTTCCAAACCAATCTCATCTTGAACTTCCAGCTCACTCCCAAAATCTCCTGATGAGAGAGAGTAATAAGATGAACAACTAGATGCATCTCTTCGTTTCCTATGGCTTTCACTTTTTACAAAGGCTTCCCTTTCTTGGTTGGCTTTTCCATATTCTCTTCTCAAGTCTACGGAGGATGATTCACGCCGTTTCAAAATTCCTTTTTTCTCTGTTTCTACTTTCTCACTCGAACTCAAATGTTTCTCTCTGCTCACATTTTTTCTTTTATCAACTTCCACTCTTTTTGATGAAGACGCATTCTTACATTTGCTACAAATAGCATCCTTATCTGCCTCCTCACTCAACAAGCTGAGAACTGCTTCAGCACCATCAGAACCAAATGAATGGGAAAATTCTCTCCCTTTCTGGGAGGCAGCACGAATATATCTTCCCTTTATTCTCCATCTACTACTACTACTATAATCAGTTCTCTCATTGACAGAAGAATTAAGCTCCTGACAACCTCTGAGGACACCATAAGCTGGTAGCCGAGAAAGGTAATGGTCTCCTCCACCCAATATCAACCTTCTAGAAGCTGACAATTGAAGAAGAGCAGATTGCCTCAAGCCATTTATAAGGCAAGGCTTTATGGGTACTCTGTAAGTGGAGACTGAACAGTAATCACAACAACCACAGCATGACAAACAGTATGATGGGGTTCTGTCAAATCTTTCGTAACAGAAGTTTGAGTAGCCATTGAAAGATAATGAAAATGGTTCTTTACACCTAACAGCATATATTGTTGAGCTAACATATGCGTTGCTCATAGTTGCATGTGTCTTCCCACAAGAGTGGGAGAGAGTACCTTGACAAGAGCGGATTTCTTTTAATTACAATTGAGATTAGACAAGTAGAGAAATCATGTCAGATCAGATGGCATAGATTAAAATGCCAAAAATCAGTATGCCATAATCTGTTAAGTGCTGATATAGAAGCTTGGTATTAGCCTATGCACAAGAATAATCGACATAGTGAATCACCTTCGAAAAAAGAACAAGACCTGATATTCACACTCTGCTTTAACCTTTCACACCTGTACCAATAGATGGTCCAGTGAAATCAGAATGACTGACATAGATCAACATTCAACGACTAAATCAACTTATCTCAGTATCTAAAATAATTTAACCTCAGAACTGATGGAAACAGAAAATGACACTACACAATGTTTCAGAAAGGGATGCATTCATCCCACTTCCTGGTTGTCTAATCTCACAATAGTCCCAAAATACATAAAGCAGATCCATCTGGTACTTTAAAGAGAAAACATATGACCATTCTGTATTATCAATATTTTCATTTAGAGAATAACTAAAAAGCATACACAAACTTTGCTAAAAAAAAAAAACTGATGCACAACATATTTGCCATATCTTATTATGACAATTTAAAAAAGATCTTAACAGAATCACTGTCACAGCGCCTCAAATTGTCTCATCAATCAATCATTCCTTTCATTCCACCACATTAAACAAATTCAGTTATAATATTATCCCAACCACCAAAAAGACTCATACAATATTACACAGAACTTATCTAAACAGAGAGAACTCACCCACCTCAGGTCATATCCATTAACTAACCCATCAAAAAAACTAAGCACACTCCACAGATTCATGTTCATTCATCACACAAGTTCATTGGCCAAATGAAATCACTAAAAAACTCATCAATTGGCACTCAGATTCCGCAATAAACTTCAACCCAACACACAGAAACCCCATTGCACCACACAATTCCACGGAAGTAAACAGCCTAAGTTTCAATCTAAAAACTACAACTTTTCATGTAATCAAACTATCACCAGCACAGAACAATCATTTTGCACTTCAAAATTTAGAATCTTCTTACATTATTATTATTATTATTATTATTATTATTATTATTATTATTATTATTATTATTAAACGAAACCAACCATTATAATTTAAGGGTTTAGTACTAAACCTAATGAAAGAGAAAAGAGGTGTACCTGAGTAATAGAAGGAAAGGTAAGACCGTGAACAGTGATGGGGGTGTGTGATTTTTCTTAGGCTTAAGCCACGAAGAGAAGATTAATGAAAGTTAAGATTTGAATGATGGGTCAGAGAGAGAGAGAGAGAGATGAGATGAGATTGGGAAAGCAAAGAGAGAGTGAGGGAAATGAAAATGGTTTGTTTGAGTTGTCTTGTTGGATTTGGTTTGTTCGTTGGTGAGAGAGAGAACAGAGATGACAGAACACCGTGGTTTGGGACAGAACAGAATCATTGAACCTAAGCCATTATGGGCCCATTTATGAACACTTTTTTTGTCCATAATGACTATCTTCTCGGGAGCTATACCAGTTTTACTTCCCAAAGTTTGGTCCCTTTTATTATTATTTTTTTAAAATAATCTTAATTAATTCGAAATTCAAGGAAAGATAAATAAAATCTGATTAATAATTTTTACTGTTAAACATCAAACTCAATAATATCTTAAAGATTTAATCTTAATTTTAACATATCAATCACTTATGTTCAATAATTTAATTAGTCCATTATGAAATCCCCATACTCCAAATAAAATGTCTGTCTGATGAGGAGTTTACACCCTTGTTTGATGTCTTTTTGTAGGTTTAATTACACTTTTTATTCTTAAATTTTTAATTTTTGATGAATTTTATTATAACAAATTAATTTGACACATTTTTCAAGGAAAGGATCAAGAGGTAGAGGAGATCTTGATTTGGTGAAGATTATGTCTTGGCAATGGATAAATAATAGAGGCGGTAGTACGTATTCTTTGGCATGTTGGTTTGATGATCCTATGATGTGTAGTATAGCAGGATATTGAGTCTGGAGTAGGTCTTATTCCATCTAATTTTTGCAGTTCGGAAGGGTTTCTGGTGTTTGGGGTGTGGTGTTCATGTTTCTGGAGGGTGGTTTTGCATTGTCTGATTGTTATCCAAAGGACTCGAGGTCGTGTGACGGGATCTTTGAAGCTAAAGCTTAGTTTAACTTTGAATACAATGAGTATCTTTGGACCTAGATTGTAACAATCCATTTTTTTAAAGTAAATTAAAAAGATTTTTTAGTATAAATAAATAAATAAAGTTTAAGAGAGAATAGTGAGATTTTTATAATTAAATAAATAAAAATAATAATTGTAATGAAATAATACTTTGAAAATAATTGTTTGTTGTTTGTATATATATATATATATATATATATATATATATATATATATATATATATATATATATATATATATATATATATATATATATATATATATATATTTGATTTATTCATTTGATAGAAAATAAAATAGAATTTCTTTATATAAAATAATAAAAATAAATAAATAGAGTAAATAATAAGTTATGAGTATTTAGGTATAAATAGTCATATATTATGTCTCCTCTTTCCCTCATTTTCATTTTTCTCTCTTCTCTTTCCAAAATTCTTTCTTTTTGTCACCGACCACCAAACCTATCTTAAAAAAAGACAATCTCAAACTCATTCACCGTTGGATTGTTGTGAAATTTAAGCACCAGGTTTGAGCCTTTTCACCATTGAGAATTTGAAATCATGTTGGAACTGAGAGAAATACATTTCGCATCATAGCCTTTTTCTTTTCCCGCAAAAACCCAAAACTGTCTCGGTAAAACTACGAACCCGGATTTTTTAACCGCTGGATTGTCTTAAACTTTTAATATTTGGTTCATGATTCAATTTGGTACAACTTTACCGTTGGGATTTGGGAAATAATATCCATGGAGAGAGAAAACAGAATCGCATGAAGACAGTAAAAAATGGAGGCTTCGATCTCTTTTTCTCTTTGACGTTTAGGAATCCTATCAAAGCAATCAGAGAAAAAAATTAAAGAATCTCAGGAACTTGCTAGAGATGCCTCTATTGCTGTTGGAAGACACGTGAGCCCGCTTAGAGGTAAAGGATGAGTTTATCGCAATTGGGGTTAGAATGAACAAGTGTAGGGATCCTTAGAAAACTAAATTGAGTTTATTTTGGGATGTTTATTAAATTATAATTTTCCCTTTATTATTATAAATACATTATTGATGTCCTGATAAAAATTGGTTGATAAAATAGAGTGATCTTGGTGTTTTTATTTTTTTATATCTATGATTTTGATTAATTAATTTTGGTATAATTGTGTGAAATTATTTGAGGGGTTTTACTCCCTATGTTGTGATAAACTTTTTGTATAAATTGTTATATTGAGATTATGAAATGGTGATTCAAATTTGAGTATGTGATAATTTGAACCTGTGATTAATGGTGAAATAGATGTGTATTGAGATGTGTGTATCGAACTGTGAGCTATGAACTGTGCAATCACACAATTGTAAGACCCTTTAAGGCGACGAGTATTGTGATGGGATTCACTGTGGGAACCCGACAATTTAAAATGATTTTGAAAACAATTGAGTAGTTATGTGTATTGCATAGTTCATAGGTAAAGTATATATGATTCATGAGGTGTGATAACATGTTAATTGAGATTATACCATTGTGATTGAGATCGAGTGTATGTGATAAATTATGTATGTATGTGATTGAGATGTTGTGTGCATTGAGTTGTGAACTATGAATTGTACAATCACACGACTATAAGTCCATTTAAGGGCGACGAGTTAATGCTAACTCCCTTTAAGGGCGACGAGTTAATGCTAACTCCCTTTAAGGGCGACGAGTTAATGCTAAATCCCTTTAAGGGCGACGAGTTAATGCTAAGTCCCTTTAAGGGCGACAAGTTAATACTAAGTCCCTTTAAGGACGACGAGTTAATGCTAAGACCCTTAAGGGCAACGAGATAAACTATTTGAGAACAATTGAGAAGTCGTGTGTTTTGTATAGTTCATAGATAGAGTCTGTGTGCTAAAATGTTTTCTAGGTTGAACCTGAATCAGGAGGGAGAGGCCCTGACGGACTCTTTGGAGTATAGGCCTTGGGGGTCACCCGGTTTGAGTGCTCTTTTAAGCCTATGTTGATCCCATATGGTTGAAGCATTCTCGCAAAACACCGTGACCCTGATTGGTCTCCCTATGATCTTACCTAGTGAGAGTGACCTAACTTGCTAGTGTGTGGTTTGTCTTGTCATGTACTCCTAGGCGCTCGACGTGATTTTTCACTGACATAGTACCACATTCCATATAGGATTGAGTCTTAGTGTATATGTTGCATAACACTTGTATATTGATCGATATTGATTGACTTGATGACATTGTGTTTTGATCTTTGAGTACGTGAATGTTGTGAAAATGAATGAAATGTGTTGTGTGATGATATGATGTTGGATGACAAAGTGGTGAAATGATGTAAGCTATGTTTAAGTAAGTTTTATTTTGTTTTTATGATATTTATACCTACATGTTGTATCGTTACTCTTCATTAGTTAGGAATATGATAACTCACTCCCAGTGTGCTATTTGTGTTTGAATCCTATGATGATCTCGAACCTTATATTCGTGGGAGCAGATGAATAGGTGGATGACTATGAAGAATCTCATACTAGAGGACACGGGAACACAATGCTCTGATAGGATATGACATTAGGGTATATGTTTTATATTAATTGTATAAAGTTTTGGACGGTCTTGTTTTGAGACAAAGTGAATTTATTATTTATTTAGACAAATTTTATTATGATATTAGAAAGGTGAATGTGAGCCTTTTACCCTTTTGAAAGACTTATATTTAAAAAAATGTTTTAAATACTTTTAATTAATATTTGAATTTTTATTTCTTTTATTATTAATACATATATGTATGGAGTAGAGGGTGTCACACTAGATACTTTATTTGAGTCATCAGTATTATGTTATCGATAGCATTCATTTTGGGAAGGCTCAAGTTCATTGGCTATGCTAAATAGGAATCCGTGGGAGTGGTTTTTGGGTGTCGTGTCTTCTTGTTTTGCTTCATTGTCTTGTTTTTGTAAATAGGGGGTTTTATTGGGGTGTTGTCACCCAACTTTGTTATTATTTTCTGTAACTCTTGCTTGGGATTGCCACTACTTGTGGTTGTCTATTGTTCTTTTATATATGAATTGTTTGTGTCTTTAAAAAAAAAACACTCTACACTCATCACCATCATAAAATATGAGAATTTGAGCTCTTATTAACCCCCAAAGAAGTTTCGGGGTCTCTCAATTTTCTTCCCCACGCCCAAGGGCATCTTAAAGAAAGAAATATAAAGGAGAGGGAGGGAAGAGATTGTCAAATTAATTAAGCAAATTCTACTCGCCATGGATAAGGATCAATGTTTCCTTTAGCTCAATCTTCTAGTCACTTTATCAACAACCGACTTCCAAGTATTTTTCCTTCTAAGATTGACATCAATGGGAATGTCAAGATACACAAATGGTAGTTTAGTAATATTAAGATTGCAATTCATGATAGTGGCGAACCTTTCCAAGACATTAGTTTAACCCCAATAGCTCCAATAAAGCTTTTGTGGTAATTGACCTTAAGACCCATATGAGTTCAAAGGCCTTCAACACGCTTAATTGTGATAACATTAGAGATGAAGGCTTTCCCAAAGAAAAAGAAAAGAGGGTCAATGACTTGGACCTTAAGGACAAAAACTGAAGTATTTATAAATTAGAAAGACAAAAATAAGACAAGAAGATTGAGACTAAAGCAGTCGAATTTGAAAGAAAAAAAAGTTGAGAATTGATGATTTATTTTCTTGAAATCTAATGATTAAAATTAGTTATTAGTTATAATTAGATCTTATGAAAATAAATATTAGTGAGGGATTGAGGGTAATGAGTGAATCTCCTAAGTAATTGATACTTCCTCAAATGTTTGTTTTTAACCCAAAGGATTGACACAGTGATGTAAAATTTTATTGCGTTCATATGAGTGAGAATGATTTATTTAAAGAGGAAATTGTGTTCTAGGAAAAAAAAATTATGTTTGTGTCTCTACATCAAAAAACAGCTAGCCTGGTCCATTACCAATAAATTGATCATTTGTTCTTGTAAAAAACATATAAAATCGGTCAAGGCTGTCAGGTCCATCAATAAAGCTCTTAATAGACATGGTAATGCGCCATGAAAAATAAAATATACAAATACATGTAGCTTTTGTGTGTGAGATCAAATCCCAAAGCCTCAGTTCCTACTTCAGGATTCATAGATTATAAATCAATAAAGGATTTTTATATAAATTATAAATTGATAGATTCGCCAAAGTTATCTTATATAAATTATAAATCGAGGGATTCTGCTACTCTTTCTCATAGTGGGTAATCAATCCTGAAGCTTGTATATATCAATTGTCTCTAATTAAGAGGGAAACTGAATTGTTTGTTAATATATGCACGTACGTAGAGATTAGCGTGATTTTGGGAGGGGATATACTTGTGCAGTTATTAGTGTTATGATACTGCATGTGCACGTGAGTCACAGCATATTAAAAGATTGACTGCTTTTTAGTATTTTTTTTTTGTCTTAACCCTTTTATTCATAAGGAGAAGATGTCTTCACTAATCCAAAAATAACAAGTAATATTTTATTAATTAAGAATTATTTCTGTCAAAGCTTAATTATTTGATTGATTATCTTTTAATATTGAGTAACCAACATATGGACAGTTGAGTAATTCCCTTTGTAATTTCTTGAAATTATCGGTGTGATTTGTGTCCTTCATTAATGAATTTAATTTGACTGATTAAAAAAAATCATCATTGAAATATAGAATGGACCAACCAAGTCAATATAGACAAGAGAATTATACCATGAGATTGATTTTTCCAAAGAACCAAGGAGCGTGTATCATATATACCCTAATAAGAATATACCGAAAAACAATGTGTGAAATTGACCCTTTTGTCAATATCAACTGATAAACACATACATTACATATGGATAAGAAGACAAAGTATTTTATATTTCCCTGGAATGCGTGCATATATATATGTGAAACAAAAACAATCGAAGATTAATTGTTAAGGTTAGACAATGTATGTGACAAGACCCCTTTCTATGTACAAAAGGAACCCTAGTGCTGTTTCAGACCCTCCACTAGGGCCAAATTCAGGTTACCTTGTAATCCTTGATAAAGAAGCCCAGGCTTACTCTTTCTTTGGTTTGTTCAAGGACAGAGCTATAAGGGATCTTCCTTTTCCTCAGAACAAAAACTTATCAATCAACTATGGAAGCGATGGTGAAGAAGACTTGTTTGTTCCAGTATTGAATCAACCCTTGTCTTCGAACCGCTACTATGTGATAAAAAGGAAGGGGAAGCATAAAGGGTATAGTATGAATTATAATCACTTTTCTTTATGATCAATTAAACTTAATACTTTTATTTTAAGCTCTCTCGAGAAGCTTATATAAATAAGCAATCATATTTTTAACATAAGCTAACCAAACACACATTAGTACACAAGAAGGCATCACATGTTTTTTTCACATTTTGTTCAGTTTATACATAATTTGTGGAAGAGATAATGTTACACATGTTTATATATAAACTTATCGATAAGTATTTATAGGAGAAGAATATAAGACATATAAATTGATATAAAATACATTAAATATTTTGACAAGTAAAATCGATTGATTCTTAACTTTTATAGATTTTCATTTAACTTCTCCAAAATTTAAGGTACATACATGAATTGATTTTTGCTTAAGAAGCCCAATACCTTTGTACTTTTCTTCCCTGTAAATGTTTATTGAGGTTTATCAAAACATGCAATATAATTACTACTTTAGTCCAAACATTAATATTTTTGAAACTTGAATTGATTTCAGTCAAGCTAGCACAAGTTCAAAAGAAGAGGACATGGAGACGTTTTTATGTTGTAGCTTTGTCCAAGATGTTAAACCAAGACCTTTGGATCCCTCTGACGATTATCAGCAGGTTGAAATCATCAAGAGGGTGAATAATGATTTCAAAGCAAAATCCGTTGCCCCAGATGGAATTCTTCCTGGTCTGTTGAGAAGAAAAGGGTGGCGTGTTTATGCTCATACTCCCACAGATTATCATTTAGGTGAAGCTTTAGGCTCTGATGATTCCTTGCGTGCCAAGCTTCCTGATTTCAACGTATTCCCACTGTCCAATGATAGGTCTGAATCAGTGGATGTTGGAAAGTGGTACTGCCCTTTTATGTTTGTTAAGGAAAGATTAATGAAATTGAAGGAGCAGATGAAAAAGACAGTGTTCTATGAGTTGACACTTAAGCAAAGATGGGAGAAGATATTTTCAAAGGAAAATAATGATGGAGAAAATCTGGCTGTGTTTGTGGATGTTGTTGTTCAAACAGAAGTTGCAAAGATTGCAGGAAGGGAAGCTGTTTGGAATGAGAATGGTGAGAGGGTGGTGTGGTTTAAGAGTTTTGACGATGAGGGGTTGGAAATTACAAGTGTTGGGCTGAGTTTGAAAATTGTTGATAGAATGAGATGGGAGCAAGAAAGAGTTGGATGGATTGCTGGGAATCAAAGGCAAGTGAGAGTGGAAAGAGTTGAGGAGTTTGGAGGAACAAACAGGTGGAGGAAATTTAGTTGTTATGCATTGGTGGAAAGTTTTGTATTGAAGAGAATGGATAGAAAATTGGTGCTAACTTGTGATTACAGGCACACACATCAAATTCGGTGCATATGGGAGTGATTGTTTTCTATAATTTAATTTTCAACCTATTTCTGTTCTTTAATGTTTGGTTTTGTTATTCTAACTAATTGTTATATTATGTATCTTTTTTTTTTTTTTTTATGAATATATACTGGAGCACGTGTCAAAATAAGTACACTGTGACATGATATGTAGTGTATGACTATCTTTTTCTATATTAACCAGTCATATATCCGTCTATATGCATAGATCACTGCTTTTTACTTAATTTTTTTTTGTTTTAATAGTGAAATTGTCCTTAGATTAAAAAGTAAAACATGCTAAAAAGTATAAAAAGTCACTTATAATTTTTTTTCCAAATTATTTTTTGGTGAATAAAAGGAGTTTGATCCTATCCATTACTAAAAAAAATAGACATCTCCATTTATATTACTACGAGTATGCAGTGCGTCCTGTCCCATGTATTTACCATGCTGTTCTCTTTCTCTTTTCGATTTCCAAAATTCTCATTTCTCCCATGTTTAAGCAACAATATAGGATAACTAGAGTCATATAATTGGACCAACAATTTATTTATTAAAAAATAAATGAAAATGGCTTATAAACTTTAATAATTTTATCCTCTCCAACTATAATTTAATAAATGAATAATATGTGCATAAATTATATTGTTATTTAATCATAAAATTATCATATATGATAAATTTATTAATTTTATAATATTTATTTTATAAGTTATACTGAAAAAAAAAATTATGATTGATTAATGATACGAAAACTTTTACAGAAATCAAACTTTTGAATTAACTTTCATATAAAATTTCTTATACTACTAAAATGAGAATTATATGACTCTAGTTATCCTATTATTATATAAAAGAGTAGGTTAGCAAAAACATCAGTCTAAAAGAGTATATAAATATATAAAATAATATGATTTGCTGAAACCTTCTAATATCACGAGGATGACCTCCTTAAATATAATAATAAATACAAAAGTTTTAGTAGTATAAGAAATTTTATACTAAAGCTAATCAATCATAAAATTTATAAGTCGTTTTTATCCAGTTGAAAAGAGTATATAAATATATAAAAGAGTATAGTTTGCTGAGACATTCTAATACTACGGAATAACCTCCTTATCTAAACCCAAAGACGAAATATAATAATAGATACAACCGTTTAAGCAACAATATAGAATGGTTGTATCTATTATTATATTTCGTCTTTGGGTTTAGATAAGGAGGTTATTCCGTAGTATTAGAATGTCTCAGCAAACTATACTCTTTTATATATTTATATACTCTTTTCAACTGGATAAAAATGACTTATAAATTTTATGATTGATTAGCTTTAGTATAAAATTTCTTATACTACTAAAACTTTTGTATCTATTATTATATTTAAGGAGGTCATCCTCGTGATATTAGAAGGTTTCAGCAAATCATATTATTTTATATATTTATATACTTTTTTAGACTGATGTTTTTGCTAACCTACTCTTTTATATATTTACTATATAGATTAAATTATAAAAAATATTTATTTTTATAATAATTATTTTATAAGTTAAATTAAAAAAAATTATGATTGATTAACTTTCATATAAATTTTTTATACTACTAAAACTGTTGGATCTATATTTAAGGAGGTCATCTTGTGACTTAGTATTAGAAAGTCTCAACAAATTATATTTTTTTATATATCTATATATTCTTTTAAACTGGTATTTTTGCTCACCTACTTTTTTATATATTTACTATATAGACTAAATTATAAAAAGTATTTTTAATGATGAGAAATCATTTCAAATAAATTATGATACCATTAATACAAACAATAAGAGAAACTAAAAATAACTTTTAAAAACTTTGTAGGACTAATAAAAACAAATTATTTTTTGAAGGTTATAAGTTAAATTGAAAAAAAAAATATGATTGATTAACTTTCATATAAAATCTCTTATACTACTAAGACTGATGTATTTATATTCAAGGAGATCATCCCATGATATTAGAAGTATTAGAAGGTCTCAGCAAACTATTTTCTTTTATATATTTATACACTCTTTTAAACTGGTGTTTTGCTAGCCTACTATTTTATATATTTAACATATATATTAAATTATAAAAAATATTTTTAATTGTGAGAAATCACTTCAAATAAATTGTGATACTATTAACACACAGAATTTATATATCCGTGGTATTAGAAAGTCTCAACATACTATCCTCTTTTATATATTTATATACTCTTTTAAACTGATGTTTTTGCTAGTCTACTCTTTGTTCACTTACTGGCAAGTATATCAATTTGCACAAGTAGTATTTAAAACGGTAAGTCCAAGTATCGTGTCCACATGAAATTTGTTTTACTTAGATGTTGTATATTCATTATGTAAACATTTTCAACTTCGTTAATAAAAATAGAGAAACTCATTCATGGTTTGATTGTCTTTAATAAATTCTGCTAAACTTAAACAAATAACAAAATGAACACAAAGACGTAGAACGAAATGAATATCAAAATAAAAGCGTTGGGGAGTATTCTACTGAACTTCCTCTTGTCGTACTAATAGGTTTTTATCTATTTAACATTACTCTAACGTTCTTGCACCGTTGATTTACTCAAGCCATGATTCTTCACATAAAAGAGTCTAACTCTCTTAGTTTTTGTTCTTGATTCCTCAACAAACTCATTCTAAGGGAGCTGAACTACGCACAAGATGAAAAATATACTAGATTACTGCACTCTATTCCTAGATATACAGACCTCTAGCTGCTCTACCAAGTTCTAAGGATTCTAAGCATTTTCCAACATTCAAAACCTAACCAAGCATACAAATGAATGATCAAGTTATAAGTACGTAAAATAAACATAGATAGAAACAAAGAACACTAGAAATAATATTCAATAGATAGTTAGAAGTTTTACATTAAGAGTGCTCAGTAGAAAAACTCCCCCAACAATGAAGTTTCTAGCCCTACATTAGCAAGGAGGGCTCAATACAAGGGGGAAACAACGTTTGAATGAAAGAAAATGATGAAAGTATGAAGCAAAAGTCTTCTCTTTAGCTTTGGTGTCGTCTTCCTTTTGTCTCATGTAGTTTGTCCCCCTAACTTCCTCTCTTCTGAGTGTTTTTAAAGGTTTTTAGGCTTCTCAGCATACAAAGGTGCGCTCAGCGAGCATGTCTCGCTGAGCGAGAGTAAGTGATTGTACGCTAAGCGAGCTTAGACACACTAAGCGCGAAAAGAGATAACATCCTCGTTGGACGGACTGGCTGCGCACTAAGCGTGCTACTCTCTAGCTTAACATCCTCTAGGGTTTTGTGTTCACTTAGCGAGCTGACTTCCTTACTAAGCGGATAAGCCTCGCTTAGCCAATTTGACTCGCTGAGCGAGCCCTTCAACAACATTTCAACTTCTTCTCTTCTTTAGCCTAAAAACCCAATTAAATTCAACATTAGTCAAAAAATGGAGTTTCCCTGTATAAATTCACACAAGAATAAATTATTTACAAATTTCACAAAAGAAACCATAAATTAGAGGTACATTGCTACTTTTTCTCCTATTTTTAATGCAAATAAAGCTCATGAATAACAATTAACACTCTTTTATATTATATATATATATATATATATATATATATATATATATATATATATATATATTAAATTATAAAAAACATTTTTAACAATGAGAAATCACTTCAAATAAATTGTGATATCATTAACACAAAGAATAAGAGAAACTAAAAATAACTTGTAAAAAAACTGTAGGACTAATAAAAACAAATTATTTTTTGAAGTAATAAAAAAATAATTATCAAATTTTAAAAAATTCCCTACTACTAAAATATATAGGAAAAGAAAATATTTATACTAAAACAAACAAACATACTACTGCATTAAGGGTGTGTTTCTTTACTGAAAAAAGAGTGTAAATGAAAGAAAAATTAACAATAAAATAACATGGGACTTATGCAGCCTAAAAATTAAATATTATATATTAAATACTATATATTTTCAAAAATATATAATATTATTTATATTTTAAAAAATAAATTATATGTTAAAATGAAGTTAAATTATATAAAATTGATCAAATTTTTTGTTCCTGCAATATGAATTTTTTTTATTGAAAAACTGGGAAGCAGAAAGAACGTGTTATGTCAGTATTCCTCATTCTTCGCTTTGGCTTTCATTTTAATCTTCTCACTGTTTTTGCGTTTTTGTTTGGGTGTCGACATAGTGTAACTGAAAAGACAAAAAAACCAAAAAAATAACACATGTCAACAAAAAATAATGACTATTTTGGTCATTTTGACCGCCTATTCTTTTAGTAGTATCTATAGATAGATTTTTACAAAACCTTAAGTGGCGCTATTAGTAAGTTTTTATACCTGATTTCATTCCCTTTCATTTCAATGCTTTTGGTGTGCGGTGACATCCTTTACCTCATACATATATGTACTAATAATAAAATAAATAAAAATACAAAATTAATTAAAAGTTTTAAAATATATTTAAATAAAAGAATTTCAAAAAGGTAAAAGATTCACATTTACTTTTCTAACATCATAATAGAACTTGTCCAAATAAATAATAAAATTATCTCGATTCAAAACAAGGTTGTCCATTCTGAATGAGAAGAAGTCAAACTAATAGCGGAAAATATAAAACAACTATACTATTCATAGAATTGTAACATATGAAATAAAAATCACATGCCATAATGTCACATTTATCAAAATATTTCCCTGGCAAAGGTTAAGTCTCTTCATCTTCAGCATAAAACTCATCATATGTTGGCTCACGTGAAACAAAATGACATTCAGCCCAAACATAAACACACATCGAGAATGAGTTATCACATTCGTATATAATAAAACACTAGAGCATGTGAAACATATAATACTTAGAGCTAAATTTACATAAACAACATTACTTCACAAAATCACACACATTATTCACACTTATTCAAGTTCACACACTCCAGAAAATAACACCAAAACCTGAATCGTTAGCTTAATGAAAATCAAACACAAGTGTTATGCAACAGATACACTAGACTCAAGCCTACATGCAATGTGATACCATTTTCAGTGAAAAACCTTGTTTGGCGCCTAGGAGTACATGACAAGACATGTCTCACAATGAGTCAGTTAGGTCACTCTCACTAGGTGAAATCACAGGGAGACCAGTCAGGGTCACTTTATTTTGCGAGAATACTCCAATCATGTGGGATTGACACAGACTTAAAGGAGTAGTCAAACTAAGTGTATTTACCCCCAAGGCCTAGACTTCGAGAAGTCTGTCAGGGCCTCTCCCTCCTGATTCAGATTCAATCCAAAAAACATTTTAACACATATACTTTATCTATGAACTATGTAATACACACAACTACTGAATTATTTTCAAAATCTCAATTATTTTCAAAATCTTTTTAACTCATCGCGCCTCTAGTGATTGAACTCGTCAGGTTCCCACAGTGGAGCCCATCACAAAACTCACCGTGCATGAACTCGTCTTCTTTAAAGAGTCTTATAGTTGTGTGATTACACAGATTATTAGATAAATATGTGTGTGGGTGTGTGTACATATCATACATAGATAATAACAATCAGAAACTTATATACATATATTTGTGTATATGGAAAACATTATACGCATATCCTAAATGCATTCCAACTAAGCCATGGAAATCCAACAATTAGAAACAACTTGATTTCATGCACTGTACCATCATCACAAAAATTAATCACAACTTTTCATAATTATTCCACCAATAAAATACAATTTGGCAAATTTATCATTGGCAAAAGGAGAAAATGTTACGAGCATCTAAAAAAAATTATACAATAGAGGAAAAAATAATTGAATTAGAAAAGGACTCAATTTCTAGGATTCACACATCAATTTCGCATCAGGACATCAGTTGGTCCATCAAACATAATAAATTCATGATTAAAAGCATAAGAATAAAATTGAATTTCATAAAACAACTCAAAATAATCCAAAAAATTGATCCTTTAGGGATCTCTACACGTGATCATTTTAATTCTTAAGAGTGAGTAACTCATCCATTACCTTGATGTAATCGTTCAAGCATTCTTTGTTAACAATGGTGACGTTTTTGGTACTCTCTAGAGCTCCTCCTTCGATAGCTCTGCTAGAGTTCTTGAATGTCAAAGTAAAAAGAACAGAAAATGTAAAAAATGTTTTGTAAAACTACTTTGGTTAAAAATTCCTTTATATAATGAAAAATCTGATGACCTCATTTTCATTCCTATTTTTTTAGTTTCTTTTATTAATTATAAAAACCCTCTTTTGATTAATTAATTAATTATTTTATTTTATTTTATTTTATCAAACAAACCAGGTGTTACATTGGCCGATTCTTATTCTTTTAACTTCCCCCTCGTGGTTTTAATTGGTAGGGTGTCTTCCCCTCCTTACTACCCACAGACAATTTATAATAACACTCCTTTCTAATAAGTGAGGTATGCTAAGTCTTATAGACTCATACGTTATGAGTCTGGTCCACGAAAATTAGAGCCCAATCTATTTTTTTTTTAACCTAGATATCTCTGGGTCTTTGAGCTAAAGACTAATTTCTTGAGAAACAAAAATCTAATTAAGGGATTAACATTTCTTAATTGATATTTTTTCATAATCATAGATTCTTAACCACATAATTAAAAGATAAAGTTATTTATCAACCATATTATATCATGTTGATGAATCTAATTTCTCTTTTGTTCCAATTAATCTTCTGTTTAATCTTATAAGTTCTCGTAACATTGTAAGACGACCACATATTTTACTGTCTTGCTCTATCAAAAGGTCTCAAAGATATCACTCTAGTTATATGTAAGGGATGAATTCCATCTAAGTCACTCACGCACATTCATTTACATATGGTTCGTTTAATGTCCAACAACCACTTTAATTATAGTCATCTTTTTATATATGGCGTTTAATGGAAATTAAATCTCATAACTTCTGACATGGAAATTGTATTGATTTCTAGTTGGAGGACTACATAGACAAATGACAATGATTATTTTGAAAAGCGTTTATGACACTCACAAATTTCATGTAACATTCTCATGACAAACCTATCCAATACATTATTGCTCCAATACAACGTGACATATGAGTTGTGGTCATCAATCAAACACATTAGTTAGTCTCTATTCATTATTTTTCTCTATATTATCAACGATGTTTTACCAAGAATATTATAGAAAATTCTATTATGTAATAAAATTTCATGACCAAGTCATGTGCTTGATTGTGTTTTGGGGGGCTTTAAGTCAAACACGCGGTATCATGGAGCACTGACAATTTGGATTGTGTTTTGGGGGCTTTTTAGTCTGTGGTCCTAAATTGTCAAGGTTAGCATTTGTAAGCCTCGTACTTGACAGTGTTTTGATCTTAAATTGTTCATCTAGGTATTTTTTTCACCAAATTGAGATGTAGTGGTTAAAGGGGTATATAGTTCATATCGGTATAGTTTTGCTGATAAAAATAAAGTTATGTACCTACCTTTTTCAAGTTCGATTGTTAGAGTCTGCAGGAGTTGACCAGGTGAATGAACCGTTCTGCTGTAAGATCACGTTCTTATCATTAAAAAAATAATTTTTGTGAGAACGAAATAATATGTGAAACCCAAATTAAGTTTTTTGTTAGTTTATTGTTGGAATAGACAGTTGATAAATTTTTTAGTGAGTTTATTGTTGGAGTAAACAATCGATAAAGTTTTTAAAATTTACTCATTCCGTATTTAATTATAGGACTTTTTAACTAATTTGTATCGTTTAAGTAGTTATCATATTGAATTTTTTAATTATTTATAATATCATTTAAATATTTTTTTATTTTATTTTTATTCACTTGTTTTTTATTAATGTTTGGAGAAATAATAATTAAGTAAGAATATATATATATATAAGAAAAAAAAAACAATTTACGTGTCTAGAAATTAAAAAAAATTCTTATGAAAAGAAACAAATAATTTTTTTTAAATATCTTATAATTATCAACAGTTGAAGTATATGATAGTGTGAGATCAAAACAAGTAACCTAAGAACCTATGTCAAAGTTCAAGTAATGGATGCTCTTAATACATAGGTGTAGGTGTGCGTTATTATTAAATACTCGTAGTATATAATATTAATATTATAGTTTTAAAATTTTGAATATGTTTTGACTAGAAAAAATTACAAATTTTAGAATTAATGTTTTTTTTTATATTTTTCACAATTCTTTTATTTAACTAAATAAATGACATTTAGTCCCTATTAAGATACTTTTAAGGAATAAAACTAAATATTTTATTATTTATGGACTAAATAAGAAAAAAAAAGTAGTTCTAAATTTTAAAATTTTAGATAAAAATAATATTTTTTAATATATAATTGTTAAATAATGATAAAAAGTAAATTGAAGAAAGTGTTTTGTATATTTTTATTCTCAACACCCAATCGAAAAAGATTTTTTCTGATTTTTCATATAATTTTAAAATATAATTTTCTGTTTTGTCATTTTTATGAAAAAAATTAACATTAAAATTTATAATGTAAGAACTTCAAATAATGTCAAAAAGAAAATTTTATTTCCATATTTTTATAATTTTATTATTTAAGAATAATCTAAAAAGTAAAAATAAAAGGTCACCAATTTTTAAATTAATTGCCGATTCCATATTTTTGATACTACAAAACAAGTCTCTTATTGTATCATCAACCTTAATAAAAAGAAAAGTAATCTAACATAATTCTAGAATAATTTATTAAAATAACCCTAAAAGTGTTACATTAATCATACCTCATCAAACTCTCTTCCTAACTACTACAATTACATGTTTCCACATCATTCAAATCAACTATTATTCCACAACTCCCTTTTTGTCTAACTACTTTTGATGAGGATTCGAAGGAGTCATCTCTTTTTAATAAGTGTTTTAAATGTGTTGATAAACAAATATTTAATCAATTCTACCGAATATTTTTAATTAATTTAAAAAGGTATTAAATAATATATTTTATATTTTTAATTAATATAATAAATACTTTTTAGTTTTTCTTTAACATGTATCCTTTAGTATTTTCTTTCTTGCTTGCTTTTATTATAAAATATGTCTTCTTTTTCCCTCTGCATGCATGAATGAACGAAACCTGACAAAGGTGTTCCTGATTTCCAGAGACATAGTACGTGGAGTAGGAGAAGGGTCGTCATGAAATGACTTAATTTCACCATCTCATGTGAAGAATAAGAGCAAAAGACTGAGACCAAAAGGATAAAGCCAAATCTTTAACAGTAAAATGACAAGAGACACATCTAATTTGGCTATATTATTCGTATGATCATTATCATAATGCAATTAAAATAAATGATTAATATTTCACATGTCCCACTATAACGCACCAGCAAATTCTCTCAGACTAATTATATAGTATCAATCCTTTCAAAACCAACTTTCTCATGAAAATTAATGCATAAAAATGAACGGCATCATATGGGTTCCAAGAGAGTGTAGGAGACAGGACAAATATCACTTATTTAGGTGATATTTGATCATTTAAATTTTAAAATTACGTTTTTATTCTAAAAAAAATAAAAGAACTGAAAACGTGCATGATGAATTTTTTTCTTTTTCTTAGTTTTACAAATTGGTCTTAATTAGAATCAGCAAACACGTAGATTAATCGATATTAATTAAATTTTTGTCTTTTATTATTTTTCACATTTCCTTTCATTTCACAAAAAATGTGTGAAATAATTAAAAACTGGTTAAAAAATATAATTGAAAAAATTATAGTTAATATCTTATCTTTTAAAATGATAAATATTTTTTTTTCAAAAATAAGTCGACACTTAAAAAGACAATAAAAGCAGCATAAATAATGTTTTGTTTGAAATAGTATAAAACTTAAATATATTTTTTGTTCTTATAATTTAGTATTTTTTTTATTTTAGTCTATAATTGTTTTAGTTTTATTCCTTAAAAATATAATTATTTTATTTTTCGTCATTTAAAGTATTTTAAATAACACTTTCAATTATCTAAAAGAAAAATTTTATATCCATGATAATTCAATTCAATTCAATTATTTTGCGATACATGTAGTCTCTTATAAAAAAAAATAAAATTAGTGTCTTGCTTTTTTTGTCTGTGTTCTTGTGAACAACTAACAAGTACCGTAATAGATGAGTGTACAATAATAGCTGAATGGATGATTGATCTTCTAGATGCCAATCATTATGAGCACTACAATCGCACCAAGTTGTCTGCAAAGTTAATAAACAGTGAAAATAAATAAAATAAAATAAAACAGCATGTTTAGGAAACATTTTTTTTTTTAATGATAGCTAAATTATACACAAAGTGAAAAATAAGCAAGCTGGTACTTATATAGTTTATTTTAAGTTATAATTGAGTGCAACAAATATCTCATACGTAAGGCAGATATGCATGTATAAGCTCTCGATCATATTGAAAAATTAGCATAAAATTAAAAAGAAAACTATGAGCAAACCCTGCACTCTATAAAGAATATTACAAGTTCACATTACTTTTGTGTTAAATACATTATTTTATTAGAGTTCCTTCACTTAACTATGGCCTACTCTATTTTGTGAACAAGTGGTTCAAAAAGTGAGCTACAAATGTCAAATAACACTAATCCACTTAGTTAGGATCCCCGTGTCCTCATGTATGCAAGAAATAAAATAATGTTACATTATTAAAAGGAAATAAATAAAAAATTGAATTAATAATTTTGCATAAATAATAATAACTTAATTAATTATATATTTTATATTTTTCTTATAATACAATAGATTAAAATATAATTTTGATCTCTTTATATTTGTACAAATTTATAATTTTAATCTTCTTATTTTAAAATTAAAACCTTTAATTCATCTATTTTAAAAAAATCATGAATTTTGTCCTCCCATCCAATTGTGGACATTGACGGTTAAATCTAGTTACGTTGATCAACATGTGATAGTGTATTAATAAGCTATAAACCTTTTGTACTTGGTGGTCAGCCAAGTAGTATATATACTTGATATTAAGAGAATTTGACTAATATAATTAAGGTAAGAGAAAAACTTTATCTTCTACCAAAAAGATAAAGATAAAGATAAAATCATATTTTTCTTATTTACATTATCTTATGAAGAAAATTGAGATCTTATCATTCAATTTCACATTTATAAAAGGAATCTTCAAGATTTAGGTAAACCAACTTTATTCCAACCTACTTTAAGATACATGTTCTTACTTCTGCACTGCTAACTTGAGTAACAGAGTGTCTTTACCGTACAATGGAGGAGAACATAGAGAAACATCACGGTGAATAGATTTTGTCAAAACTAGTAAGAACATAAATTATCATTGGTTTTGACACCTAAGTGATGTAGGACTTTTGGCAAACCCATCAAGACTAAGTAACAAGAGTGGCATAGGCCATCTTTCTCATGTTAAGATCACTACTTCCAAGATATTGTTCATTTTGGTGCTCAGTGTAACATTTTGACTTGTCATTGTTATATCTTTATTAAAAGATAACTCTATGAGTTAAAGGTGTATTTACTAGTATAAACTACCATTTGATTTGACTTTTAAGTGATGTGAGATTTTTGATATATTAGAATAGGTCCTTTGAGTCAACTATAAAACTAAAATTCAATCTAGCACTTAATTACAATTAAAATTTATCGTCTTAAAGTTAAAGTTTGTGAAAATCAAATCCAAGATTGACTCACACATATTTAGCTTAAAACCAACTTTAAGTTCACACCTTTTCAAAACTAATAAAATAATATAAAAATCAGGGACTTTAAAAACAAGTGATTTTTCTTCAGCAAAATTTGAAATCCAATTACCAAAGAAAATATATGCATTAATTACCACTATACTTGACTAACTAACCATAATAGTTGTATAAATATTTGTTAAATAACTTTTGGGGGCTAATAAAGCAAGAGTTTAAGTTGTCTTATATTTAAATACACCTTGATCAAACAAGTTTTTTTTTCACAAATTCAGTATGCATCGGCATCTAAGTTATATCCATTAGATTTATTAAAAAAAAAATCATACACAAACACTGTTTATTTTCATGCAATTTTATTATTTAAATATTAAAAAAATAATTTCATATGTGATATTAGATACAATTATTTCTATGTTAACTTATTTTAATTTTGTAATAATCATGTGTCTTTAAATTGTATTTTAAAATCAAAGAAGAGAATTATTTTATTACTTCGTTTTATTGTACAGAAAATATTTTCCTTGTAACACTATGTTTGGTTTGGAAAAGAAAGTGCTAGGAAAGAAAGTGGAAGGAAAGAAAGTTAAAGGAAAGAAAGATAGTAGAAAGTGGAAGGATTGTCTTAGTTGTTTGGTACAAGGGAAAGTGGAAGGAAAGAAAGTTAAAACTTTCTTTTCTCCTGTTTGTTTGGATGGAAAGTGATAAGGAAAGGAAGAGGTACATTTGTGAAATGACAAAACTAACCTTATATAAATATTAAAGAGGGTGAAGAGAATAAAATATATTTTAAATAATAAAGAAAAAAAATAAAAGTCAGACACAAGCTTAATATTGAAATTATATTTTTTTTATTCCTTTAAGATAAAATATGTCAACTTATCTTCAATAAAATAAAATTAGCAGTTTTTATAGCATTAATTTTTATTAAGTTAAATTAATAATGCTCAAAAATTTCATTTGTTCAGCTAGATATCAACATAGATATGCTGCAATTTGCAAATTTCTTATAGCAGGTGTGCACTAGAGTGTGAATAATAAGAATTATTTTGTTTGAGAATAACATTCAAAGATGCTCTCTTATTTTTTTTAGCTCTGATAAGGTGTGGTTCAAGCTGTGTTTTCAATTTTCTTTCATTCCTGTCAGCTCTGGTTTTTTTAGGAAAGGTGTCTCATTTCATTCTTTAATAAATTTGTACTTGGCTTCCTTGTATTTGTATCAAGGTGGTGCTAGTAGTTGGGTGGGATAAACCATGTTGTAATGTCTCTTGTAACTCAATTGTTGGTACCTCTCTGGTACCATAATTTTAATACATTATTTCTTTTGCCTTCTCAAAAAAAAAGATAATGCTCAAGCAATGTACCCCTCAATTGAACCAGTTGTTCAATTCCTCATAGATAAAATTGAAATCTTGGATGAGTTAGTGCTAAAGCAACATCATTCTATTTATATATAAATATTGAGTTTGAGTATTATGATGCATATATTGGCCAATTACACTACATGTTATAGTGCAAATTAAACATAAATGACAGTCTAGTTACACAATATTAGTATACACATCTTTGCACTATAGCTCCAGTTGCTTGCTGCACTTCTACTTGTATTGCACTAGAGGTGAAAGCACCTACATTCAAACCATATATTAGTTACTACTATTATAACACATTGAGATGATTAAACATCATGAGCATAAAAGTTCAGTGTTTTTAAATCAACAAGACTCTCAATTTATTCTTTCAAAGCCTCAACCAAATTTCTTTCAAATATCTAACTGCATCAAATTGAGTTTATGCAGAAAATTATGCAGTAAAAAAAGACTACGCCACTTTCACTTAGACCCCTTGCCAATATAAAATCTCCACAGTAGCTTCAAGGCATAAAAAGTCTAATATGAAATTACTATAAGACATAAATATGAGGTATAGATTATTAATGAACTCTAAAATATATTCAAGGTCTGTACCACTAGCTCATTGTTATTATCCTTTGAAAAATGCATATATAAAAACTGTGACTGCAGAACATATTGTGTCAAAGTGTGAAAAAATCTATAAATTTATTTAGTGTAATAATAAAATATAACATTGTGTATGTAAATATAGTATAATACAAAAACTTGTAAACAAAGGGAGATGACTCAAACCTTTCAGTTTCTATTGAATGCACACCTCTGAAGGATGGTATAAGGCTCCATCATCAAAATCATCAATATAGTACCAAAAGGAATAGCAGACTCCAAAGCATATTCAAAAGTAGCATAACAACAAAAGTCACAGGTTACCATGCATCTCCAGTCATAAAAACTAATAATTTCCATCTTAAGTCATATATATCCCAAAATGATAATTAATATAGACTAAGTCATAAATTAATAAGGTCTCATATGATGCCTTAAATATATACAATCCCAACAAAAGAGCATATCCACAACCACTCCAAAAAAGCAATCCGTTATAGGCTGTCATTAGTAAAGGCATCACATGATGTCCTAAATATATAGGACCAAAAAAGGAGCACTACCAATGCTCTTAACAAAATATACCTGCATCAGTCATCATTTGAATGAGAGCTTCTCCTCTCATATGAGGTGGTACGCCAAAAAGCTTACGTTTTTTGTGCTCATTATCACATAAATGGTTATAAACCTTCATGCGAAATGGATCTGTGACTCTTAATTCCTCTAAAAGATCCCATACATCAGATTCTGAATAATGACGAGGACGAGTTTGTTGTATCACAGTAACTTGTTTTTCAGCAATTTCAACTTGTTTTTCAATGACTGCAACTTGTCTTTCAGCAACTTCAACTTGACGCTCTGCAACTTGGTGCAGCTCCTTAGAAACAGAATTTCCCTCTTTCAAAGCTTCAGCAATTGTCATGATACTTTCATTCATTCGCTCATATTGATCTTCAACTAACTCAACCACATTTCTCTTCCGTTTTGTACCCCTTGAAGTATTTAAGCCACTAGGATTTGTTTGACCATTTTGTGGACTAGCATCCTCAAAGTTGGGGGGTGAAAATTGGTTTTCATCAAACATACCAACATTTGGCACATACATTTCTGTATCTTCAAAATAGTTATTCAAGTCAATATTCTCCTTCTCCCATTGTTTCCTCCTTTCCTTAGCTGTTTTCGCAACATTTCCTTTTGCCCTATCAGTTGCAAATAACTCAGTCAAGATGTCATAATGCTTAATTTGCATTTTTCTCCATCTTGCAGCATGTGGCTTTCCCTACATAAAAGGTAAAAATGACAAGTGATCAATTTGGTACTTATAATTAACATAAAAGTCAAGTGATCAAATAAAGGATAAGAATGCTAATTACTTTAATCAGCTCTTCCCAGACGTCGTCCTCAGCATCAAATTTTCGAGTTATTGAATTCCAAGAGAATCCACTTAAGCTATGGAACAAGTCGTAAGCTTCAGCAAAATGATTTTTTAGTGTCTTCATTCTATTCTTTATATGATTCTTTGTGATATTTGGTCCAATTGTAGATCTTAAGGCTTCGACCATGTTGTTGTATGCTTGTGTTGTCCAAGCACCATCGTGCCTATTTCCCTTATTTGCCTCTTCACCCAAAGCATTCAACAACATTTGATCCATTTCATCATTCCATTGTAGGCTATCTCTACCAGGGTGATTAGAATCTGATGGAGTGGTTTTTCCCTTTGGCATTGTAGTAGCTGCATATAAATTTCAAAAGGACACAAGTTGATGTATCCATTTTCATATGAATATTAGCTTATGAGAAATTCATCCACAAAAATAACATGAGTAAACTAAGAAATATTAGTAATGCATACCACTGGATAATTCTACTACAACATAATCATGTTCATGTAATTTCCCAAAACCATACACAAATAGAACACAAGTTTTGTACTACATTCTACACATGTAGTCACATTACACAAAAAAAAAACAACACATTAGAAATACATATTACTTATATAGTGTTATCATATTGGATAAACATTCCACATTCTGATAGCAACATCGTCCCTTAAAATTGTTCCCAATCTATAGTCATCATCACGTTGTTGTTGTGGTTGGGATCTATCAATCTCTTGTTGAAGTAACTCACGATCTACTTCAGCAATTAAGGTCTCATCAACATCAACACCCATTAAGAAGTTATGCAATATACAACAAGCAAGTACAATGTCTGTCATGACTTCAAATGAGTAAAAGGGTTCGGTGCCAGTAGATAAAATTGGAAATCTTTTCTTTAGTACTCCAAAACATCTCTCAATAACATTTCGAAGTGAAGCATGGCGATGATTGAACAACTCCTTAGAATTTTGCGGGCTGCGAATAGAATATTCCTTCAAGTGATAACGAACACCTCTATAAGGTGTAAGCACCCCACGTTTTAGCATAAAACCGGCATCCCCAAGATAATATTTTCCTACAAAAGTTGTGATATAATTTATTATTTGACGTGTTAACTATTATAATTCTAAATTGTGATACTTAATAGTCAAATCAAATTAATAGACTACTAACCTTCAGGAATTTTTAGAGAGTCTTCCCTACTTAAAGCATCTTTCAAAATCCTAGAGTCAGATGCTGTGCCTTCCCACCCCGGTAAAACATAAGTGAATTTCATATCAAAGTTACACGCAGCCAAAACATTTTGTGTAGGGTAGTCTTTTCTTCCACGAAATCGTGCGGCTTCCGCTCTTGGGACCTTTACCCGAATATGTGTTCCATCTATAGCTCCAATGCAATCCTTTTTATTAAATTAAATACGCAATTTGATTAGTGATGAAATTGTAGGATGAATTTGTGAGGCTAAACATATTAAAGTGAATTTAAGGCATAAGTACCTTAAAAAAAGGATAGAATCTGCTATTGTTTAATATTTGTGGAGGTACATCCCTACCAGAAGGTTGGACTAGGAACTCATCTTCTAATGAAATGATGGCACGTAAAACATTGTGAAAGTGACGGCTAACAGTCTCACCAGAACGGCGGAAGAAGAATGACACGGTGCGATTTTTCACATTATGACCAATGATGTGTAGGAACTTAGCAACTTGTTCTTCAACTGTGGATCGTATAGTATCCTTCACATAACCAGTTCCCCTCAATTTATGACACAATAACATAAATGCCTCAGGTCCCATTCGTATTATGTCTCGGCATTTTTCAGTATGTACTAATTGTCTCATTAAATCGAGACGTTTACGCTCCCTTTCATGACTTCCATGACTAATTGGACTACGAATGAAATGTGACATTGTTTGAAGCATATGTAACGCATGAACAATATAGCACAATAAGACTACAGAACAAAGACGCTGTTGTTTTTCGAATCCTCGACGAAAATGACTTAAATTTTGCATGCCAAGATTAGTTAAATGTTTTATTTTGGACTGCTCTTCCTTTATACCATCCAATGCATCACCAAACTTGTCTTCATTATTAATTAAAAACTCCATATCAGAGTATAAATGTTAACCTTCAATGAATATACATTTAATAAATCAATGAGTTTTGATATATTTTTCAATACACATTCAAATAAGTAAAGTATATATAATAGAAGAATCAAAATAAAAAAATGACCATTTTAAGACTAACTATCAATTGGACCAATTTTTTTTTTTTTTGGAAAAGGCCAAGAAAAGTATATTAAAGAGGGCATAAGGCATGCTTGAAACAAATACACAGTACACCACTTGTCTAGTGCCATCCCACTCACAAGGCTTTTCTTCTCCAAATGAAACAAGACTACTCCTATACCATACCCTGCTAGAAAACTACCCAAGCCAAGACAGCAAGTAATCACCCAGCATAAACACCAATTTAAGATCCGTAGCAAACAAAGCAAACCTATTAAAACATTCCCCTCAATGGCATCACTTAACACAGTAGCATAGATGTAGAAAAGTTAGCTCCTACTAGTACTACCCTTAACACAACCAGTCTTCAAAGATAAATCTCCAGACAGTTGAACCAATTTTGATAGAGAATAAGTGTAAAATATTCAATCATCCTTTATCACAACAAAGTTAAAAATCAGTAGCAACAACCCACAAACAACACAAACTTCATTATATTTCATAAATTTTTCAAAAAATAAAATAAAATAGAAAGCTTTTCAAATGATTTACAAGGAAGCAAAAGCAACATAATGTGTGCCAAGTAGACAAAGAACACGTACAAAGCACAAGATCAACAACAACACATTTTTATTCAATGGCATCAAAGAAACCCATATGAGAAGGAAGAATAGGGATGGTACCTTACAAAGCAACTGAAAGGTTGTGGAAGTAGAACAAATGAAATGGACCAGTTTGATTTTGGAAGGTAAACAAGAACCAGAGCAAGCAATTTTTTTGAAGGATTTTGATTTGAAGGGTATTCAAAAAGACAAATAGAATTTGATGAAAGAGAAGGGCATTATTGTCCTTTTGCCCAAAATTTTGGTCGCTCTTCCCGCTTTCCGTCCAAAGTAGCGCGGAAAGGATTTTTGGGTGGGGTCCACATAAAATTTTCTTTCCTTCACTTTTTAAGATTGTTCCAAACAGTGGAAAGATTCACTTTCCACCATCTTTCCTTCCTCTGACTTTCTTTCCTTCCCCTTTCCTTTAAACCAAACATAGGCTTAGAGTTGGTAGTGTAGTGGGTACAAAATGTGACAATAATGAGGAGCAGGTGCATGTCGGGAGAAACTAGTGGTTGTGGTTGTGTGGAGTTTGTGCAACTTGAGTTTGAGTAATTGACTATGATTATGTTTGGTTAATTTATTTTAGTTAGTTTTTAATTTTTTATTAGTTAATAAATTTATTTGATGGTTTGATAAATAAGTTTTTTTTAATAATTTTTAATATTTTTAAAATGTTAATTTTTAGAATGTTATATTTTTTTATCTTTAATACATTTATTAATTTTTTTAGCTTTATAAAGTAAATTGTGATTTTATTATTTTTATGTAATTTTACTGTTTTTAATTATTTAAATAATTAATTTTATCAAATATTTATATTTTAATAAGTTAATTTTTAAACTTTTAATTATAAAATGACTTTTCAACTAATTTTATCCCGCATAACTTATATTGGTCTTTGTCTCTTTCTATACCCCACTATGTTTGGTATAATAAAGAGAAAATGAATTTCACCCTCTTATGAAAGAAAAATAAGAAAATTCTTAAACTTTGTTTTTCAATATCAGTTTTTCCTTTTTTTTAGAGTTTAATTTCTATGCATGAATAATGGAAAGAGTTTTTACATTATTAATTAGTCAATAAGAAAATAATGTTAGTATGATTTTTATGATATTTACTATAAAAGTTAAAAAATTTATAATAATACAATTATAATTTATAATTAAATAATAATATAAAAATTATTTACACTATTATTTTATACACCATTTTTTTCTTTATAAACCATATTATTTCTTGTATATTGAATTTTGTTGGGTACTAGTTTATAGGTTTTATATGTTTTTTTGTCGTTGATAAATGATTTTTTGTTTGCTTTAGTTTCAATTTTTTTAAAAAAAAAATTAGTCCCTAATAAGTTTTATTTTATTTTCTCAAATTTTTTTAAATAACATTTTGAAAAGTGACTCTGATAGCGCGTGAAAGACAAAAACAAATAAAAAATTATTAGGAACTAAAAAAATTTAAATAAAATCATTGGAGACCAAAACACAAATTCTATCCTTTATCAAATACAAAAATATATTAAAACCTAATATTTAACATTGAGAAACCTGATAAAGGAAGTTTGTAGAAGGATTCATTTTTTTTTATCACTGTTTTGCAGTGGATAGAGAAGGTGGTGGTGGGTTGGCTATTATATGGAGGAAGGATTTTAATTGTCAAATTATTTGCTTCTCCCAGAATTTCATTGATCTACGTGTAGAAGACAGTAATGGTAAATGGAGAATTACTGGTTTCTATGTACTAAGCGAGAATCATGGGACTTAATTCGTCACCTTCATTTTGTCTTTCGAATTTACCATGGTGCATAATAAAGGATTTTAATGATTTACTGTTAGAAGACAACAAGATTGGGCCAATGGAGCATCCTCAAAGGCTGTTAAATAGGTCCAGGGAAGTTGTCGTTGATTGTCACCTCATCGACATCCCTCTAGATGGCTACCCTTTTACATGGTATATTTAGATCGAAGACATGGAACTGTTGATGGAGTGTTGGACCTTTTTCCCTGATGCAACACTCACAAATCATATGGCTCTAAAATCTGACCATAGCCCAATTCATGTTAATGTTTATGGGTTTGTCAATAAGAGATTTAGGTTTGAAAACATGCGGTTGGCCGAAGCTGATCTTGAAAAAGTTGTTCATGGTGGATGTACGCGTGAATTAAATGGTCCTCTGCCTGATAAGCTCAAAGCTTGCGCTGATGATTTGGAGTGTTAGGGCAAATGTGTTGAAAGGAAGTTTAGTGCAGAAATTAATAATCTGAAGAGATTGAGAGATCTTGAGGAAGTAGGATGATGTTGACTCTATAGTGAAATTCAAGATGCTTAAGGATTAGCTAGTGGAGCTTCTGGTAAAAGATGACATTTATTGAAGGCAAAGAGCGAAAATTGAGTGGCTACAAGAAGGAGATTCTAACTCCAAATTCTTTCATTACATGGCCTTCTCTTGTAGAAAGAGCAACAATATTTCTTAGCTTCACAATGATTCTGGAATGTTATTAACGACTCAACACGATCTTAATCAAGTAGCAAAGAATTATTTTGGGAACCTTTTCAATTCATATTCAGATTCTTTTGATGAGGTGCTAGAAGTTATTCATCCAAGTGTTTCAGATATGGATAATAACATGTTAACTGTCCCGTTCCACAAAGATGACTCTAAAGAGGCCTTATATCACATTCATCCTGATAAATCACCGGGCCCAAATGGTCTGCATTATGCCTTCCACAAAAAAATATTTTGGAGTATTTGCGTTGATGAGATTAATTCAGCTTGTTGTGTCTGGCTTAATGGTGGTTTTGTCTGAAGGTATTAACAATAACACCATTGCCTTTGTCTTAATTCCTAAAGGGGAGAATCCTGGGTCAATGCAGGATTATAGACCAATTGATTTATGCAATGTTATCTACAAAATATTGTCAAAAGCTCTGGCAAATAGGTTGAAAAGGGTGTTGCCTCATATCATTTTGGAGGAGCAATCGACCTTCGTTGTAGGGAGATCAATTTTGGATAATGTGCTCATGGCATCGGAAATTATTCACTTTCTGAAAGGCAAGAGGAATGGTAAGAGAGGTGATTTGGCTTTGAAGGTTGATATTAATAAAGCCTATGATCGAGTTGATTGGGGTTACCTAAGGGCAGTTATGACTAAAATGGGATTTAATCTCAACTGGGTTAGTTGAATTATGCAATGTGTCGAATCTGTCCAATATGCAGTTAAAGTTAATCATGATCTTGTTGGTTCCATTGTGCCTAGTAGAGGTCTTCTTCAAGGAGATCCTCTATCACCTTATTTGTACCTGATTTGTGTTGAAGGTTTAAGTGCTCTGATTTGGCAAGCTAGACTCATTGGAAATTTGCATGGCATTTCTATTTTCCCTGGTGCGCCTGAAATTTCACATTTACTCTTTGCAGACAATTGCTTTCTTTCTTGAAGAGCAACAATCAATGAAGTGGAGGACCTTCAAAGAATCTTGACGACTTATGAACTTGCTTTAGGTCAATCCTTAAACTTTAATAAGTCTGAAATTTTTTTATAGCTCTAACACGGATGATGCAAGGAGGACCACAATCTTATCTATTCTTGGAGTGCATGCAACGTTAGGTGTTGGAAAATACCTTGGCTTGCCTTCTTTTGTTGGGCACAGTAAGAGAGATACCTTCAATTTTGTTAAGGAAAGAATTTCAAAGAAAATCAATCTCTTTCAAGTAAATTTCTTTCTAAGTTTGGCTGTGAAGAGATGGTTCGGTTGATCTTCAATCAATCCCTACATACTTTATGAGTGCTTATTTGCTGCCTGAATCTTTATTGGATGAAATTCAACGAATGTTGAATTCTTATTGGTGGGGATCTAATGGAAAAGGAATGATATGGCTGAAATGGGAGAAGCTTACAACTTCAAAAGAAAATGGTGGTTTGAATTTTAGTAACCTTCATGATTTTAATCTAGCTATGCTTGGGAAATAAGGGTGGAAATTTATTTCCAACCTCAATGCTATGGTGTCTAAATTCTTCAAATGTATTAAGTATCTAATTTCAAGAATGTAAGCATATGTTATAATTGTATAGTGTAGTTGCTTGATGAGATCGACATAATTGAGATTGTACATATGAAATTTTAATGTTTTGTATTAGTTTAATGAAAATCAAGTATTTTATAAATTAAAATATTCTTATTGAAAGCTGTGATGTTGATCTTATTTTATGTATAACGATTATTATCTTGATATGGCTTATCGTTTTAAAAGATCCCAAATAATAAATTTTTTAAAGCAATGGCAAAAAGTTATTCATTATTTTGAAAAAGGATGATGCTGAACAATTCATTTTAAATTAATTCCTTTACTTCATAATTTCAAAAATAAATTGACAAAAATCATAATAGTAACTAGGGGTGTTATAATCTTCCTTCAAGACAAATGATTCTTTTCTCTTCTCTTTCTTGGAGCTTGTGAGCAATTGTTGGAATAGTGAACTCTTTTTTTCTCATCTTTCTCTTTTCATGAGAACCATAATGGGCATTTGTGCAAAGCTCTCACTGGTGTTGTTTTAGGTTGTGTTTCCAAGGGTTTTGTGAGGTGTTGATGGAAGCCCTCTTTGTTGAGCTCAAGCCTCCTATCTCCTTCCTTTCTTGAGAACCTAAGCTTGAAGACCATAAGGTAAGGGAAGCTTAAATTCTTGTTTTATGATGTGCTTGATGTTTAAATTTTGATATTTGGCTTTGGATGTTATAAACTGTGTTTTTGAAATTGTTGAACCATTGGTTGCCATTTTGGAGATCCATGAAATGATTTTTAAAAAATTCAAAGTTTCAGGACCTCATGCTTAAGCATGTAAAATTTTGTTCTTAAACACAATGTATTTTTTATGCCTAAGCATGAGTTTTTTTACGCTTAAGCACAAAATGTTTAGTGCTTAAGTGCAGTGTATCTTTGATGCCTAAGCATGAAATTTTTGGGGCTTAAGCACGAAACTTAAGGGAACTTAGTTTATTTTACATGTCCCAATATAATTCTCTAAATGGAGCTCAAATGTAATTAATTTTGTTTTATGAACTAATTTGAGATGAATGAAGTTGGTTGTATGCTAATATCATGTAATTTGCATTCATATGGGGTTTTGATGTTTGATGGTAAGCGTTCAAGGTGTGAATGTCTTACTTGACTTATGGATTATTGGTGAGTTCATGACTGGTGATGCACATTTAAGAATGATGAATTTATGATATGGTGAACTCTTATGGTATTGAAATTGATGATCATGATTATGTTGATACTGAAATATTTATAATAATGTTAAGATGAATTAGTTATTGCTGATAAGATGATGAGGTGTGTTATGTAAGTGTGAACCTTGAAGTTGGAATTGTCCCTGTGTGTGGAAATTAGTTAGTTATGTCCTTTAGAAAGATTTTTTTTATTATTATTCAAAAATGTATACTTGGGAGGGTGAATTTCACGCTAGAACTCTGTCCTACTAAAATGACCTGGAGTCTCGCTTAATAGGGTGTCTTCTTGAGTACTACCTCTATGCTTTGACTTTGAATGCCTTATCAGAGTGTTGAGAACTGCCTCCTAAGAAGATTAATGAACCTTTTAGTGTGTATGGGATGACTTGTTGTTGTTGGAGAAACTTGGATCCTTGAGACGAACCATGAGTGAGATGGTGGGTTCAAAGGTGTGTATGAGCTGACTTGTTGTTGTTGTTGTGATTATGCACGAAAGTTATGGGTGCTTAGTGGGCCCTCAATTGAGTGCTGGAGGTTTTTGTGGTGGCTAACACCAAATAGACCTATAGAATAGATGGGTGGACGAACTTTGATAGAGGTTAAGGTTAATGCATACCTTACCAAGGTAAGTTGTGAATGTATGAATACATGAATTTTGATGATGCCAAAGAAGAATCAAACAAGACCGCTTCAAAGGATAAGCATTTGCTTCAAGATTAATTCAAGATCGCTTCAACAAACAAAGCTTTGTTTCAAGATTCACTAAAGATCGAGCCTTGCCTCAAATCAAAGGGTTTCAAAGTCATGCAAGGCTCTGGTAATCGATTACTAGAAGGGAAGGTTGAAAAAGAGCTGTTGAAAAGGGTAATCGATTACCATATGTTTGTAATCGATTACCAGCAACGGAACTCTGGAAATTCAAATTCAAAAATCATTACCCTTCAAATTATAACTGTGTAATCGATTACACAAACATTGTAATCGATTACCAGTGGAGAGTTTTCAGAAAATCTGCCAACAGCCACATCTTTTGATCAGATTTGTGAATGACCATCAAAGGCCTATAAATAGGTGACTTGGGCACGAATTTTGAAGAGAGAGTTTTGCTTGTTCAAAACGTCTTATCCTCTTAAAAGGAAATGAGAGAGATATTTCAAGAGAACTTCATTGCCAAATGCTCTCTCAAAAGAAACTCTTAGGCAAATACTTGCAAATCCATTAAGAGTTCATCCATGGACTTCAATTGTAATATCTTTCTCTTCAAGAGAGAATTCCTCTTCTTTCTTCTTATACAAAGAGATTGATTAAGGGACCGATGGTCTCTTAAGTTGTAAGAATTCTTGAACACAAGAGATGAGTTGTCTCTGTGTGGTTCAAAAGTTGTAAAGGAATTTACAAAGAGAAAGGAAAATCTCAAGTGAGTTGCTTGAGTACTAGACGTAAGCACGGACTTTGCCGAACCAGTATCAAACTGTGTTTGCATTCTCTCTTCCCTTATCTCATTTATTTTGTTGCAATCAATTTTGTCTTGCATGTTTAAAGAACATTATTAAATTGATTGCTGCTTCTTCTGCATTTTGAGCCTATCTCTTTTAGAAGGGGATTAAAAGTTTGTTAGTGGAAAATTATTTCACCCCTTCTTAAGATTTCTGAGGCCACATGTCCAACAGAAGTCACTGCCCACACTCATATATCTTCGATAAAACTACATTTCTTCCATAGGCATATAGTTTTCTTATCCATTTGACCTCATTTTATAATATACATTCTATCTTGAACTTGTGAGCGTTAGCTTTAGCTTTTGAAACGTGAAAAGTTCGCAAGTATTTTCATAAATAAATTAATTGAAGAATTTGAACAAATTAAAATCAAGTCTTCTTCTTTATTAGTTGTATACATACACAAACAAGTATCATTCACGATAGCATAATTCACCTGAAGAGTTATTTTAGTAAGTGTCTCACTATCTATAATCATCTTTTTTTGTCAGGCATGACACAAGACACAAGGTTCTCTAGACTTCTTGTTAAGGTTTTCTAGACCCATTAAGGATAGAGGGGACATGAAGCTCATAAGACCCGTCATGAGAACTTCCTTTGAGCCAATGGTGGTTTGTCATCGTGAAAGAACTCTATCATGCACAATATTCTGCATAGGACCGCTATGTAGGATTGGATCCTATGGGACGTTGATGTTGTCAAGATTATGTGAATTATGTAGCAAATAATAAACCCTTTGCTCTTTCATTTTCGACTTTAAATTTTGTTCCTAACCTAACTAGTGCATCATCAACCCAACCAAGTATGCTAGCTTTTTCAAGGAACCATGCATGTGGTTGTTGAAAAAGTTCTTCTATTTTTATTTGTAGCTTAAGAGAGAAATAGAGAGAGAGAGAGGGAGGAAGGCTTTCTTCCTCTCGAGGCCAATTGAGAGCGACACGCTTTCTAGATGTCTCGATGACATTGTTTTAAGCTCCACAAGAGTGTCTTTTTTTGCTCTACTTAACAGTGGAATGTATGTGAAGAAGAAGCAAAAGAAGAGAATTACAAAAAAAGTCTCCTAGTGGAGTCTTTTGGAGAAGATCTATGACCTGTGGTAGCGTTAGTAGGCTGCCAAAAGGGGAAGATGTATTAATGATTTTTTAAATTTTTAAAATAATAATAAATGCAATGGTGGTTCAAAATGACATACTTTAAAATTGTAGTTTTAAACTTACATTTATTTTAGTATTTTAATTTTAAAAATAAATAAATTTAAATGAGCGTTGGGGAGGAGAAATCAAATTAGAGAAAACAATTGTTTGGACATAAAATATCACACAAATAAAATTAACTAACTATATGTTTGGACATTAAAATTTAGAAGAAAAGAGACAGGAGAATAAATTTTTGTTATTCTTAATAAATATTAATTTTTAATTAGATAATTTTAAAAAAAATAAAAAGATAGGTTATATAAATTTAACATCTTAATAATTTCTTCATATCGACAAATATTATATAATTCTATTTATTTAAAAGATATATTTTCGTTGTCTTAACAAAAAATTACATTCTAAATATACCCTAAATAACATGATCAATACAAGGGAAAGGAGAAAACAAATGATATAAAAGGGATATGTCAATTGGGATATTGATGATTTTGTCCACCAAAGCAACCAGCTAGCATGAGAAGAAAACAAATAGAAGTATATTTGGTGAATGGTGAGTCTATTGTAGGTTACGTCAAGGGCAAGAAATTGATTATAAATATAAATTATACGAAATAGGTTAAAAAAACATTCTATTATGGAGTAACAGAAGTCAAGCAGTTCATAATCGAACAAGATAGATAATGCAAGAATACGTATACGTGCCTGTCATTTCTCTTCAAAATGAATAAATAAAGAAATAATGAAGGTTTGGTTACAATTTTGTTATATAATTAATTAAAGAACAAGATAGTGGCAGTTTTGAGGTTAATCAATAAGATTGGTATATCAAAATATATAAAAAAATATCGCTTTCATTTAATGAAATTGAAATATATGTCTAAATTAATCTTAGTTATGAATTTTATATTATGACTTATGTCTTATCTGCCTAATTGTGAAACAGACATGCTTGAGAATTTGTCCTTTCCTTTTGATTTTTTTTATATCTACTCTGAAATACAATTACCATAATTGGAAGATATCTAAACCCTACAAACAATAATAGCATGACCCATAGTTAAATTATTGAATTACTCATGGTCTTTGTAATAATTGCTTCCGAATCCGATTTTTTATTTTAACGGATGAGTCGGTTTAAATTTTAAAAAAATAATATTAAAATACCTATTTTTATATAAGTATTTTTTTAAGAAGTAAAATTTGCTTCTTAAAATAAATAAAAAACTACTTTTATATATTAACGTTGGAGAAGGAGAAATGCTATATATCTTTTAATAAATTTTTATTATTGATTAATTTTTTTTATCAAAAATTATAAAATTCAGACAGAGATAAAAAAAATTATAATTTATAAATTTCAATTAAAAAGAGTATATTTTAAAAAAAATATGTTAAAAAAATATATTGTTAATTACAGAGAGCGTTATTAAATAATAACATCTCAAGCACACTTATGGTAAAATTAGATGGAGAGCATACAAGGAGCAATTTCAAAGATCTTCTTGAAGAGATTCTTAAGCTGAAGGCTCAATTTCAAAATTGTTTCATAGGAAATTCTTAAGCCGAAGGCTTAATTTCAAAATTGTGTCATAGGCCATATTCGCAGGCCATTGGCTGATTCTTTTGCCAAATATGATCTATCCTTTATCTTTGGAAGTTTGTTATTTTAACTAGATCCAGATTTTGTTGTAAACTCCATGATGAAGGATGATGTTTTTATTGATACCCAAGTTGGGAATTAATTGATTGGTGTCTGTGGCTCTTTAGCTGGACAATTCAGCCAAAAAAAAATATGGTAAAATTGGTGAATAAATTAACTAAAAGTTAAAAAGTTGAGGTTAAATTATTCATTTGGTTCTTATAGTTTTATGGTTCTTATCTTTTTAGTTTCTATAATTTGAAAATGATCTTCTTAATCCTTATCATTTATATTTTAATTCTCTTTTAGTCCAGTAGTTTTGACAGTGATTTTTTTAGTTTTCATGATTTTTACTTCTTTAGTCCCTATCATTTTCAAATTACAGATAGATTAAAAGATAATTAAAATATAGAAAGTAAAAAAATCACCAAATGATTAATTTAACCAAAAGTTAATAATTAATAAACATTAACCTAATTAATAAGAATTGAATAACATAAAAGAATAAAAAAGTTTAGCCTAAAATAAAATTTTTATTCTTCTATTTTTTTAATCTTCCCTTTTAGATATTTTATTCTTTATTTTTAAATTTTTTATAATTTTAGTTTTTATTTTTTTAATTGGAAAATTTTATCTCCAAGTTTTAAAAAATCTACAATTTTAATCCTTAGTTAATTTTAAACTTGATCTAAGTATTCTATAAATGTCCACTTACATGTATTTGTTTATTATTTACGTGACATTTTTTTAAAACTATTTAATTGTTAAAACATTTAATTTATTAAAAGAAATTAAAGAACTACACAATCAACGAATCTTAAATTGATCAAGAAAACTAAACTTAGATCTTTTTTTAAATGAGAGATAAAATGTCTCAAATAGAAAAAAATAGGAAAATTAAGATTACAAATTTTTTAAAAGAGAAACAAAATGTCTCTATTAAAAATAAAAAGACTACAATCACGAATTTAAGAAAATATGAAGACGAAAATTAGATTTTAATCAAAAGTTTAATAGTTTATATACTTAAAAAATAACATAAAATAATATAAAAAAGTTTGATAGTTCATAATAGAATAACGTAAAATAATATATATATATATATATATATATATATATATATATATATTAAAATAAATCAATTTGATCATCAACTTATTTTATATGATTTAATTTAATCGTCAAATTTTTAAAAATTTAAAATCAAATTAATTAGTTTTAAAATTTCAAGAACCAATTAAGCCTCATTATTCCGTCCTTGTCTTCACCAACAAACAAAAGACATGGTTTCGTTTCGCACTCTTTCGTTAAAAACTTCATTTTTGTCATTTTCGAAGTTCCGTGTCTCCGCGCATCTCGTGCACACAACAAACCATAAACTCAAAAATAAATAAAATAAAAAGAACTTGTCAAGGGTCAACGTACGGAATAAACCAAGATAGAAAAAAAAGGGTGCAAAACATAACAAGTTAACAACGTACAAAGTAATGGTTTGAATAAGAATCAATTCCTACAAAAATAAAATAAAAATTAAGGTTTGACCCATTAAGCGTGCGTGTTGATAACTCATACCTTGATACATTTTTATCTCATGAAAGCCATTTTTTTATTCCATCAAGTTCGAATTATTATATTGCTAGTAACCAAGTGTTTGAGCATGTTCCAAGTTGTATTTCTTCATTTATCACCAATGACATGAAATAAGCTCCTTTTTTCTATAAAAAAAGAAGAAATTCGAATTATATTCTGTAAATTTAATTTTACTTGAATTTATTTATTTAAGTTAATTTTTGCTAGAAAGTGAATTTGAAAAATATTTAAAACGTTTTTGATAAAATAATATTATTTATTTTTCTAGTGTAAATAATTTTTATATATATAACTATTGATCAAAATATACAATGTTAAAACATTAATATTCTATTCAATCATAAAATTAATTATTTTTTTTTAATTTTTTTGTTATTATACACTTATTAAAATAACATAGTATTCTTTTACAGTTTAATAATAAAAATATGATTTTAATTTAAAATCACCAAATATAGTAATTTGAATTCCAAACAACTGTCAATTTCAAGTTATTAATTAGAAATATCCTTAATTCTTTAACTTGTCCTTTTCGTATTGTAAATTTAAACTTTTATTTTGAATGTGAAACATATGTATTATTGTTAATAAATTTCATTTAAATTCATTTCTAGATTCAAAACCCTGAATAATTTTCATTTAACTATTTATAATTTTACACCTTAATATTACGTATCCTAACTGCCAAGACACCTGAATCTAATTTTGCTCATGCTCCCAATTTTACAGGGGAAGAGAGCTCTAGTCTCCAAGTTAGTTATTTTAATTTCTAACGTAAAAGTAAAATTTGATAATTTTATTAAAGCTTATTGTGATTTTGATCTCCCTTTAATCTATGATCTGCCATTTTGTTCTTCATATTTTTCTCTCTTGATTTTAGTTTCTAAATTTTTAAAAAATATATAATTTTAATTTAATCCTCAATTTTTTGAACGTTTTATTTCTCTTAGTTGTTCTATTTAACATATTCATTTAAATTATATCAAAGAATAATTTAATTAGTTAAAATATGCAAATAAAAAAATAAATGTATGTAAAATTTGAGAATTAAATCAAAATACGAAAACTAAAATTATAAAAAAACTAAAATCAATGAACAAGAATAAAAGATAAATCAAAATTATAATTCAGCCTTTTATTAAAACACCAATTTAAAAATAACTTTCATCTTTTAGAAAAAAGTTTTCTTTGAGATTTACAAGGTAAAAATAATAACTAATAATTCACTATCAACAACAATCAAATACGAAAAAATCTTATAATTTTGTAACTTCCATTACATTCATTTTAAAATAGTAAATAATCCTTTTTTTTTTTCTTTTTACCATTTTGTATGCAATAATGGATTCCCTTATTTCCTTTCCGCACCAAGACTTAAAAACAGCCTTGAAAATAATAAAACTCTACTAAACTTAAAAATAGATGTTGCTATTATCAAAAAAATGTAAATAAAAGTAGATCTTGTTAACTGTCATTCAATTATTCTCAATTTCATACCTTAATATTCCCACTTGACCAAATTCAATTCTGCTCATGCACGCACCTAATTTTTTCTCTTTGTCCAATTTTGCTTAGAGTCAAAACCGGCGTGTTTTCTTTTCCATTTTCCCCCTGTCATGGTGTACTCAATAATTACTCAATTAATTTAAATAAATATTAATTAGTATCTTTATATATAATTACGTATTTTATAATTTTTTTGATCTTATAATTTTTACAATAATTTTTTAATCAATATTTTAAGCACACTTGATTACTCAAATCCATTAATTTATTATATTTTTTCTTATATTTATTATTATTATTACACCACATTAATGTTATTTTTTTTAAACAACATCACATTATTGTTAATATTATATAAAATTAGTTATTTACTTAGTTGTTTCTTCTTCTTTTTCAATGTATTGCATCAATTAGCTGTGAAGTTTTCTAGAGAGAGAGAGAGTTGTCTGTTACCATTGATGAGCTCCATAGCTTTCCCGCGAAACAGAGAAGAAAACATAACAAATAGAACTTTCTCTTTCTTTCTTCGTTTTCATTTCACTTATTTTTTCCCCTATAATTTTGAATTTAGATTTTTTTTTTTAATTTTCTTTCTTTCCCCTTCGTTGAACTTTTTGGATGCCCCATTTTCCCATGGCACCGTGGAAAAGTGGCGCAAATTTGAATTCTTCTGAAGGGTAATGCTCGTCCAATGAAAAATGCGAGATCCAATCCTAGTCTTTGTTCAACGCTCTTGTCACCATTTTCACCATTACCGTGTTCTTCTGAATGTGTCACACTTTGATAAATCATTACCAAAAATGGTGAATTTTCATTCGCTGTCTTTGTTGGTGTTGTTGGCTTCCTCGAACATTCTCTTCCCAAGTCGATTCCTTCACCCATTTTCTAGGCACCCTTTGACGTGTCTTATTCTGGGTGTTTTTTGTTTTCTGCAAATATGTTATATAGTTGATAGTTGATGCTTTTCCTCAACAGTAAATACATACACACACATTCTAGCATCTCTGAACCTTTCTGTTATTTTGGTGTCAGCTTTTGCAATATTCTTTTTTCTTCTTCTTATTCTTCTGTGATCAGCCTTTTATATATATATTTATTTAGTTTTGGGGTTGTTAGTTTGGTTTGTTTTCTTCAGTTTCTTTGACCCTTAATTGGGTAGAGGGATTTTGAGTATTTGGGGTTGTGAATTGTGGTTGAGCTTGAAGAGGGGGTTGTGGTAGGGTGCATTGAGGGTTTTTATTTTATTATATTTTGAAATTTGAGGAGTGAGCTTGGGTTTGAAAAGGACTTGGTGAGGTTGTTAGTTTTGGTAGTTGTTGTCTTTGGTGGCTCTGGTGTTTAGGGGGTGGAGCAAGTAGTGTTCTTCTTTCTAAGGGTTTTTTTCTTTCTCTTTTTCTTTGTGGTTTTGGATATTGGCGGATTGAATGGTGGACTTGGGGAGGAGAAGAATGAGGGGTGAGAGGAGAAGGAAGTTGCATCTTAGCAAGATCTATTCATTTGCATGTGGGAAACAATCACTCAAGGAGGATCATTCACATATTGGAGGGAGAGGGTATTCTAGGGTGGTGTTTTGCAATGAGCCAGAGAGCTTTGAGGCCGGGATAAGGAGTTATGCTGATAATTATGTGAGCTCCACAAAGTATACTCTTGCTTCTTTCTTGCCTAAGTCACTTTTTGAGCAGTTTAGGAGGGTGGCTAATTTCTATTTTTTGGTAACTGGCATCTTGGCCTTCACAAAACTTGCTCCTTATACAGCTGTCAGTGCTATCCTTCCTCTGATTATTATTGTTGGGGCAACTATGATCAAAGAGGGGATTGAAGATTTCCAAAGGAAAAAGCAGGTACTAGATTCTTCTGTCTTCTACTTTACCCTCATAGTTGCTTGTGAGTTTAGTTTCATTTTATTAAAAGTGAGGCTCTTGAACCTTTTTGTCTTCCACCCTGCAGCACAACTGTGTGGATTATAAATTTAATTTGATTTATATTTTTTAACAACTTATTATATCTGTAAACTCTATTGGGGGATGGATAGAACCCCATGGCTTGAAGAGTATCAGTAATTTTTAAAAGAAAATTGTTGTTTTCTTGGAAGGTGGAGGGAGACTATACAATGATTCTTTATTTCCTTTTATGGAATGGTAGTCAGTTTATGGAAGATTCCAGCTTTTTTGTTCAGATCCTTACTATGTCTTGTTTGAAAAGGATGTAGTGCTATTATTAAACTCTTTGTTCATAAATCCAGTAGTTAACATTATCTCCCGGATTCCAAGTTAAATTTATAACTGGAGTTGAAAATTCTTAATAATTTGATAAAATGACAGTGTGGTAAGAAACCAGAATGTCCAAAATAGTGTCTATAATATTTTTTTTTTGCCACAATATTCCCTGCATTTTAAGTCCTCTTGTCTATGCTAATATGATTATGATTTTCCGTTTTTTTTATGTTTAAATAAATATCTATTTGAAATTAAAGTAATATATCACTAGTTATTTATATTAAGAAAACAATAAAGCAATAATCATTTAGCTTTGTTGGGGTTCATAACCTAGCCAGTGGAATCCTGCTGCAGGATATTGAGGTGAATAGTAGAAGAGTTAAAGTGCATAAAGGGCATGGAACTTTTGAATATATTGAGTGGAAGAATCTGAAGGTGGGGCATATAGTGAAGATAATGAAGGATGAATTCTTCCCTGCAGACCTCCTACTGCTTTCATCCAGTTATGAGGATGCATTCTGCTATGTTGAGACCATGAACTTGGATGGGGAGACAAATTTGAAGTTAAAACAAGGGTTGGAAGTAATTTCTTCCTTACATGAGGACTTTCATTTCGGTGATTTTAAGGCTACAGTCAAATGTGAAGACCCAAATGCAAATTTATATTCATTTGTTGGGAGCATGGAGTATGAAGAACAACAATATCCCCTTTCTCCTCTGCAACTTCTTCTCAGAGACTCTAAACTTCGTAACACAGACTACGTATTCGGTGCTGTCATCTTCACTGGTCATGACACGAAGGTCATTCAAAATTCCACTGATGCCCCTTCAAAGAGAAGCAAGGTTGAGAAGAAGATGGATAGGGTTATCTACTTCTTGTTTTGTATTTTGTTTCTAATGGCATTTGTTGGATCTATTTTCTTTGGCATTGCAACTGAAGATGACTTGGACAATGGATTGATGAAAAGGTGGTACCTTAGACCAGATGATTCTACAATTTTCTTTGATCCTAAAAGAGCACCTGCTGCTGCTATATTTCATTTTTTGACAGCCTTAATGTTATATGGTTTCTTCATTCCCATCTCATTGTATGTTTCAATAGAAATTGTCAAAGTCCTTCAGAGCATCTTCATCAATCAAGATATCCACATGTACTATGAAGATGCTGACAAACCAGCCCATGCCCGTACTTCAAACTTGAATGAGGAACTTGGCCAAGTTGACACAATACTTTCTGATAAGACTGGAACTCTGACCTGCAACTCGATGGAGTTCATCAAATGTTCCATTGCTGGGGTAGCTTATGGCCGTGGTGTTACAGAGGTTGAGAGGGCAATGAATAGAAAAAATGGTTATCCTTTGATTGATGACACAAGGAGCTCTCCTGTCAGAAATGCTCCCATAAAAGGATTTAACTTTTCAGATGAAAGGATAATGAATGGAAATTGGGTTAATGAGCCTTATGCTAATGTTATCCAGAATTTTTTTCGCTTATTAGCAATCTGCCATACAGCCATTCCAGAAGTTGATGAAGACACAGGGAATATCTCATATGAAACTGAATCTCCAGATGAAGCAGCATTTGTGATAGCAGCTAGAGAAATTGGTTTTGAATTCTTTAAAAGGACTCAGACTAGTTTATCAATGTATGAATTGGATCCAGTTTCTGGTGACAAAACTGAAAGGTCAGTTTTTATTAATTGGTTTCTTTCTTTAGTAGCTACAGATTTTAAATGTTGCATTTTTGAGTGTTAATCAACATAAGAAGTTTAAAGTTGAATTCTAACTGAAGAAGGCGCATGCAATGACATATTACAAGTCTTGTAATAACAGCAGTTAATTTCAACAAAAAGTGCTTCGAAGTAGCAACTCTTACCTTCTGCTGCTGATCTTAGTCAATAAATTATAGTATTTTTCAACTCCCAGAATGACTGACCAAGTAGACCAAAGCTGCTTATAGAATAAGTGAACTTATGTGTTTTAGATCTGTGGACCCCAAAGATGTTATGATATTGTTTTACAAGGTATAAATGGAGGCAACATTTTCTTTTAGTTAAAATTAAAAATGGGCTAGGCCTAAGATGACCCCCAATAGCTTAGCTTGAGGGTGGAAGATTTTCCAAGCTATATAAGGAGTATTTTGGCTATATTTCTAACCAATGTGGGACATCTTAACAGTTAATATGGATGAAAAAACTGGTTAAACTTTTGCCCTGGCCATCTTTTCCACTTGGCGAATTTATTTATTATTTTGTGATGGTGTTTGAAATAGGGGATTTCACATTATACATGATTACAATTGTTGTGTGATAGCTTCTAAAATATCTTTAATAATGCAGTGTTCCTAATTCAAATATTGTTTATGGTAACTTCTTTTTGAAATGCAAGTAATGCAGAATGCATCTGGTATATACTATTTTTTTTTCAGGATGTACAAACTTCTTAATATTTTAGAATTCAATAGCTCAAGGAAGCGAATGTCAGTGATAGTGAAAGATGAAGAAGGGAGAATTTTCCTACTCTGTAAAGGTGCTGACAGGTTTGTGATAAACTAATCTGTAACCAATAGTATTTTGGAGTTCTTACAGTTGCATTTAACCCGCCATATTTTCATGCAGTGTCATGTTTGAGAGGCTTGCCAAGGATGGGAGAGAGTTTGAAGAGAAAACCATGGAACATGTGCATGAATATGCTGATGCAGGTCTAAGGACCTTGATCCTAGCATTTCGTGAACTTGATGAAAACCAATACAAGGAGTTTGACAACAAAATTTCACAGGCGAAGAATTCGATTAGCGAAGATCGGGAAACACTGATTGAGGAAGTATCAGATAAGATTGAGAGGAATCTAATCCTTCTTGGTGCCACTGCTGTAGAGGACAAGCTCCAAGATGGGGTGAGTAGGAGAAATAAATGTTTACATATGAAGATTTATCAGCTGTAACTGGACTTGAAATGATGCATCTCCTTGTTTTTCTAGGTTCCTGATTGCATTGACAAGCTTGCCCAAGCTGGAATTAAGATATGGGTATTGACTGGGGATAAAATGGAGACTGCTATCAATATTGGGTATAATACAGTGATTGTGCCTTTTTAACTTTGGCTTCAGTGTGATAATTGGTTCTCAAGATGTCTGACATCAATAAACAATTGCAGGTTTTCTTGTAGTTTACTTAGACAAGGAATGAAGCAGATTATCATTCATTTGGAAACTCCAGATATTAAAACATTGGAGAAGGCTGGAGACAAGGGTGCTATTGTCAAGGTAAAGTAAATTTCAATATGTAGCTTTTATCTATGATGATGCAGTTTGCACTTTGCATACTATGTGTAGTTTGCATGTTAACAAAATGTTTACTTATTATGATAAACCAATACGGTCTTCTAACATGGTGACTTGATGCGTGCATTGTATTTGCTTTACATTGCTGATGATTTGAACTTATATTTCATGGATTTTTCCATTCCAGTTTTGTAAACAAAGAATCTTGACAGAGTGATATTAATAATTTCAAATTTCCAATAACTGAATTTGCACAGCATTGTTTACTTTTGTCTTAAAAGATGCAAGAAGGATGATGAATGGATTCTGTTATTTTGTTTCTTTCCTTTTTGTTTTTACACATTAAATCTTTTCTTTGCCTGTGTAATGTGTTGGAAGGGATTGCTTGTTGTGTAAGCATCTTAGCGAAACCAGAGTTAAAAATTGAGTTTCTGACGTTTTTATGCTGATTCATGCATTAGGCTTCAAGAGAAAGTATCCGCCATCAAATATCTGAAGCTGCTCAACAGCTTACTGCCTCCAGAGGAACCTCTCAGCAAGCATTTGCTCTAATTATTGATGGAAAATCACTTACTTATGCGCTAGAGGATACTATGAAGAACATGTTTCTAGACCTTGCAATTCGTTGTGCATCTGTTATTTGCTGCCGTTCCTCACCGAAGCAGAAGGCACTGGTATGATTCAATCTATTGTGTTTCTTCCTCTCTATTTGGCATCATGTCCTCATTTTTGTTTTAATTCTGATAATGATTCTAGTTAGCATTCAAAATTAATGTTTTATTTATTGGTTCCTCTCTTAAAGGTCACTAGACTAGTCAAATCTGGTACTGGTAAAACTACATTAGCTATTGGTGATGGAGCTAATGATGTGGGAATGCTTCAAGAAGCAGATATAGGGATTGGAATCAGTGGCGTTGAAGGAATGCAGGTACTCAGCAAATTGAGAAACTATTTGTGTTTTGTTCTTTAATTTTTTTTTTCCTTACACAATTATTTTAATTCTTTCTGTTATCTTTCCTCTCAGGCGGTTATGTCTAGTGATATTGCTATTGCACAGTTTCGTTATTTAGAAAGATTACTTCTTGTACATGGACATTGGTGTTACCGAAGGATCTCATCAATGGTATTGCTACTCTTATATCCACTTCTCAACATTCTATAGATTTAGGGGATGTTTGGGAACTTTGAATATATATATATATATATATATATATATATATATATATATATATATATATATATATATAGATATAGAAGACGTATCTTATGAGAGGGAACATCTTATATGAGAGTGAGAAGATTAGATCTGGACCATAAAACCATACATGGAGGGTTGAAATTTAATGTTAAAAAGTCACATGACATTAAATTTTGACCGTCCATGTTTGGTTATACAGTTTAGATTTAATTCTCTCACTCTCATATGATATGTCCTCTCTTTATATATATGTGTGTGAGGAGGGATATAATTACACCGGTGTAACTTTGACAACTATTATACCATTCTATAACCTTTAACTGGCTAATGTTTTCTTAAAACTCACCATTGGATTGAAAGTTTTTTTCACATAGATTACATATGCAAAATTTTATATTAATCCAAAATCATTTGCTACCTCTTTCATATAAATTAAAATCAATGTAATATAAACATTTCAAAATATACTAAAATATAAATCATTTGATTACCTTCTTCTTGTTCTTCTTGTTGTTCAATTTTGACACAAACAATCACACTCTATATCAAGTTATAAGAATGGTGTAATAGTTGTCAAAGTTACACCGGTATAATTTGATATCTCTCCTCTCTCTCTATATATAAAAGAGCAATTGGTCCATTTTTTAAAAATATAAGGTGTTTGGTAACTACCGATATTTAAGAAAAAAAATGGTTCTTATGGAAGCCAATTTTGAAATAAAACTACTTAAATCTTCCATTTTCCCATTTCTCTCATTCAGCTAAATCTTAGGGTGGTTTTGATTAAATAATTTTAGGAACCACTTATTCGTCCAAAGGAGAAAGGTCAATAAGCATGCTAGTTTTTTTTAAAATTAAATTAGATTTGAGAAGATCTAGTTTAATGCTAATTTATCTAAATTTTAGTTAAACTTAAAACTAGTTTAAAAATAACCTAAATTTATGACGAGATTATCCTAAACAATTCTAAACCAGTTTTATGAGTTGCCAAACTGAACCATAGGCCATAAAAGATAATTTGAAACCTTTGGTATTTATATTAACTTGTTCATTCTTCTTCCTACAGATATGCTATTTCTTCTACAAAAACATCACATTTGGCTTTACTCTATTCTTATATGAGGTGTACGCATCATTCTCTGGGCAACCTGCATACAATGACTGGTTTTTGTCACTCTATAATGTCTTCTTTTCGTCACTTCCCGTGATTGCTCTTGGGGTCTTTGACCAGGATGTGTCTTCTAGGTACTGTCAAAGGGTAAGCTTACTGTTCACCCTACAACATGCTATTGTGTTTCTCATAATGGTTATGAAATGAAACTTTTCCTTACTCTGGTGTAAAATACTGTGCTGATTGATGGAAGAGTAGAGAGAACCCACCATACAAAAAAGATAACAAAACCTTGCAATAATTCATATGATTTTATCTACATTAGACCTAATTCAGCCTGTTGACCTAATTAGTTTTTACCCTTTCCAAGTGGCTTTTAGTTGCATCATGATAAAACACAATGTCAAGGGTAGCAATAACGTTAAAACACAGAAGTCACCTATAAATAAGCCCTCTTTTAGCTGTATCCAAAGTAAAATACAGTATGCATTGATTTACTTTATTTGGGGTTCCTGGTTTACTTCTTGATGTTCATTCCTTGTTATTTGCATTTCACATGGCAGTTTCCTATGTTATATCAAGAAGGTGTGCAAAATGTCCTCTTTAGCTGGCGTCGAATTTTCAGCTGGATGCTTAATGGCTTTATTAGTGCCATAATAATTTTCTTCTTCTGCACAAAGGCAATGGAGATTCAAGCCTTTGATGAGAAGGGAAGAACCGCTGGGAGGGACATACTCGGAGCAACGATGTATACTTGTGTGGTTTGGGTTGTGAACTTGCAAATGGCTGTTTCTATAAGTTACTTCACCTTGATTCAACATATTTTCATCTGGGGCTCCATTGCTCTATGGTACCTTTTCCTCCTGGCATATGGAGCATTATCTCCCAGCTTTTCTGGAAATGCTTACAAAGTCTTCATTGAAACTCTTGCACCATCTCCTTCCTTTTGGATTGTGACATTGTTTGTTTCCATCTCAACACTTATCCCATACTTCTCTTACTCAGCAATACAGATGAGGTTCTTTCCCATGTATCATGATATGGTACAATGGATAAGGTACGAGGGAAAGACAAATGACCCTGAATTCGTCGCTATGGTGCGGCAAGGATCATTGCGGCCAACAACCGTCGGTTCAACAGCTCGCTTAGCGGCTAAGGATAATGATTTTAGAGTCAGTGACACTAACCATAGATAGTATATCTTGACATATTCTTGTTTCAACAGTCAATGTTGTGGTTTGTGTGTGTCAACTTTATTGTGCCTATAGTTATGGAATTGCTTACTAGCTCCTCTCCACCAGAAATATGATGTTGCTTACATCCACTTACATGGTCATGGCATAGTGCACACAACCAAATCATCATTTGGCAGTGAAGTTGGACAGATGAATAAAAATGTATACCTATTTTTTTTGGCCATTTGAGGCTGTACAGTGTTAATTTATAGTCTGCTTTTTGTATCATAGATTGTAGCAGTTACCGTGTATAGCTTGAGTTCTTTGTAGGATTATATTGCATAGCTTGTTATAGAAATCAGTTCCTTCATCCCTTTTCAGTAATTCTTTTATCGAACTTATCATCTTAGAAATTCCTGCATTACTCCTTTATGATTTTCTTCATTTTGTGGAAATAATTGAGAAATGAATTGTGTGAAATGCTACTCGCCTTTATATCACTGTTTTGGGGAAGCCTTAAACTAGATTTTTTGTTTTGTTTTGTTGATGACTAAAATTTGAACAGTATCAATTGTGGTTTGGACTATTTGAATTTCTTACTATAATTTACTTATTATTAGAATTGATGGTTGATTAATCAAAATTGTAACATCCCATTTTTTTTAGACTAATTTAAAAAAGAATCTATTTATAAATAAATAGATTTTTAGAAAAAAATGAAGTTTTTATGATTAAATAAATAAGGAGAAATAACTCTATTAATTAAAATAATAATTTGAGAGAAAATAAAAAGAATATTTTATTTATTAATTTGATAGGAAATAAAATAGAGTTTGTTTTTATAAAATAATATAAATAAATAAATAGAATAAATAATAGGTTGTGAGTATCCTAGTTATATATAACGAAATGTTAGGCTAGGTTAGTCTAGCTATATATAACGATCTAAGGCTCATTCACCGTTGGATCATCGTGAAATTTTAGCACCACATTCACAACTCAATTTCGAGCCTTCCCACCGTTGGGAATTTAGAAATCATGCTTAACTAAGAGAAATACACTTCGCACTGTACAATTTTCTTTTCCCGCAGAAACCCAAAATTCTCTTAGTAAAACTATGATCCCGGAGTCATTAACCGTTGGATTGTCGTGAAATTTTGATATTTTGTTAGAGATTCAATTCCACACACCTTCACCGTTGGGATTTGCGAGATAAAATTCATGGAGGGAGATAATGGAATCGCACGAAGACAGTACAAATGGAGGCTTCAATCACTTCTCGTTCTTTCTAAGAACCCTACCAGAGCAATCTGAGGAGAAACTTGAGGAATCTCCAGAAATTGCTAGAGATGTCATTATTGCTGCCAGAACATATGTGAGTCCGCTTAAAGGTAAGAGATGAGTTATTCACAATTGAGGATTAGTGAGAACATATGTAGGAATACTTAGAGAATTAAATTGAGATTTATTTTGAGGTGTTTATTAAATTATAACTTTTCCTTTACAATTATAAATACAATATTATTGTATTTACGTACCAATTGATGTTTTGATAAGAATCAATTGATAAACTTGAGTGTTCTTGATGTTTTTGCATTTTGACCCATAATTTTGACATAATTGTGTAAAATTATTTAAGGGGTTTTACTGCCCATATTGTGATAAACCTTTTGTATAAATTATTATATTGAGATTATGAAATGGTGATTCAAATTATGAGTATGTGATAAATTGAACCTATGATAAATGGTGAAATAAATGTGTATTGATATGTGTGTATTGAGTTGTGAGCTATGAACTGTGCAATCACACAATTGTAAGACCCTTTAAAGGCGACAAGTATTGTGATGGAATCCACTATGGGAAACCGACAATTTAAAATGATTTTGAAAACAATTGAGTAGTTATGTGTATTGCATAGTTCATAGGTAAAGTGTATATGATTCATGAGGTGTGATAACGTGTTAATTGAGATTATACCATTGTGATTGAGATCGAGTGTATGTGATAAATTGTGTATGTATGTGATTGAGATGTTGTGTGCATTGAGTTGTGAACTATGAATTGTACAATCACACGACTATAAGTCCCTTTAAGGACGACGAGTTAATGCTAAGTCCCTTTAAGGGCGACGAGTTAATCCTAAGACCCTTTAAAGGCGACGAGTTAATGCTAAGTTCCTTTAAGGACGATGAGTTAATGGTAAGACCCTTTAAGGGCGACGAGATAAACTATTTGAGAACAATTGAGGAGTCGTGTGTTTTGTACAGTTCATAGATAGAGTCTGTGTGCAAAAATATTTTTTGGGTTAGACCTGAATTAGGAGGGAGAGGCCCTGACGGACTCTTCGGAGTGTAGGCCTTGGGGATTACCTGGTTTGAGTGCTTCTTTAAGCCTATGTTTATCCCATATGGTTGTGTAACATCCCATTTTTTTTTTAGTATATAAAATTTTAGAGAATAATGATGTTTTATAATTAAATAAAAAAAGAAAAATAGTTATAATAAAATAATGGTTTGATAGAAAATAAGAAGGGTATTTTATTATTCATTTGATGGAGAATAAAATAGAGTTTCTTTTTTTATAAAATAATAAAAATAAATAAATAAAGTAAATAATAGGTCGTGAATACCCTTAGTTATAAATAGCGACATGCTAGGTCAGTTTTCAGACTGACTTCTCAGCCTCCTCTGCCTGCTAATCGTTTTTTCTCTCTTCCTCTCCCAAAACTCTCTCTTTTTTCCACAGGCCACCAAACCTGTCTCAGAAAAATGCCGATCTCGGACTCATTCACCGTTGGATCGTCGTGAAATTTAAAAACCATGTTCGCAACCCATTTTTGAGCATTCTCACCGTTGGGAATTTCGATATCACGTCTGAGATAAGAGAAATACCCCTCGTATTGTAGCATTTTTCTTTCCCGCAGAAACCCAGAGCTGTCTTGGTAAAACTACTATCTCGGTTTCGTTAACCGTTGGATTGTCGTAAAATTTGGATATGTTGTTCGAAATTCAGTTGTGCACTCTTTGACTGTTGGGATTTGTGAGATAATGTTCGTGGAGGGAGAAAAATGAATCGCATGAAGATAGTCCAAATGGATGCTTTAATCCTTTCTCTGTTTCTCTGACGTTTGGGAATTATATCGGAGCAGTCAGAGGAAAAACTGGAGGAATCTTAGGGAACCGTTAGAGATGACGCTATCGCTGTGGGAAGACACGTGAGTCCGCTTAGAGGTAAGGGATGAGTTATTCACAATTAGGGGTTAGTGAGAATATGTGTAGGGATCCTTAGAGAACTAAATTTGAGTTTATTTTGGAATGTTGATTGAATTATAATTTTTATTTATGATTATGAATACAATATTATTGTGTTATATGTACCAATTGATGTCCTGATTAGAATTGATTGATAAACTTGAGAGCTCTTGATGTCTTTGTCTTTAACCCATGATTTTGATTAATTGATTTTGATACAATTGTGAGAAACTATTTTAGAGGTTTTACATCCCATGTTGTGATAAAATCTTTTGTATAAATTGTTATGTTGAGGTTATGAAATGATGATTCAAATCGTGAGTATGTGATAAATTGAACATGTGACGGATGATGAAATACATGTGTATTGAGATGAGATGTGTGCATAGAGTTGTGAACTATGAATTGTACAATCACACGATCATAAGTCCCTTCAAGGGCTGCGAGTTAATGCTAAGTCCCTTTTAGGGCGACGAGTTGATGTTAAGTCCCTTTTAGGGTGACGAGTTGATGCTAAGTCTCTTTTTGGGCGACGAGTTGATGTTAAGTCCCTTTAAGGGCGACGAGTTAATGATAAAACCCTTAAAGGGCGACGAGTTAAAATTATTTTGAGAACAATTGAGGAGTGGTGTGTTTTGTACAATTCATAGAGTCTGTGTGCTAAAATATTTTCTAGGTTGGACTTGAATTAAGAGGGAGAGTCCCTAACAGACTCTTCGGAGTGTAAGTCTTGGGGGTCACACGGTTTGAGTGCTCCTTTAAGCCTATGTTGATCCCATATGGTTGGAGCATTCTCGCAAAACACTGTGACCCTGACTGGTCTCCCTATGATATTACCTAGTGAGAGTGACTTGACTTGCTAGTGTGTGGTTTGTCTTGTCATGTACTCCTAGGCGCCCGACGAGGTTTTTCACTGACATGGTACCACATTGCATATAGGCTTGAGTCTTAGCATAACTGTTTCATGCGCTTGCTAATTGTTTATTATGAAATTGATGTGTTATTATGTCTTGATCAGAGCGTGTGATTCTTGTGTAATGTGATTGATGATTGAAAAGTGTGATTGATGGATGGAAAGTGAACTTTGAATGACAAAGTGGTAGAATTACGTGAATTATGTGTAAGTAAGTTTTATTTGGTTTATATGATATGTATATCTAGCTGTCTTGTTTCTCTATTAGTTAGGAATGTGATAACTCACTCCCTGTGTGTTGTTTGTGTTTGGATCCTGTGATGATCTTGAACTTTGTGTTCGGGGGGAGCAGATGACTTGGTGAATTGCTTTAAGGAACATTATGCTGAAGGACGTCGAGACACAGCGCTCTGATAGAATGTGACAGTGAGACATAAGTTTTTATATTAGTTGCATGATGTTAGTCTATTTTATTTTATTTCACTGATTTAATAAAATATCTATGTAAATTTTGACGGCCTTATTTTGAGCCGAATATGTTTTAATAAGTTTTAATCGATAATAGTGAAGTGAATGTGAACCTTTTACCCGTGTGAATTTGGTTACCAATATTTTTATATATTTTGTTTATTTATATATATGTTGGGGTAGAGGGTGTCACAGGTTGGAGCATTCTCGCAAAATACTATGACCCTGACTGGTCTCCCTATGATCTTACCTAGTGAGAGTAACCTGACTTGCTAGTGTGTGGTTTGTCTTGTCATGTACTCCTAGGCACCCGACGTGATTTTTCACTGACATGGTACCACATTGCATATAAGATTGAGTCTTAGTATATATGTTGCATAACACTTGTGTATTGATCGATATTGATTGACTTGGTGATATTGTGTGTTGATCCTTGAATACGTGAATGCTGTGAAAACTAATGAGATGTGTGGTGTTGCGATGTAATGTTGTGTGACAAAGTGGTGAAATAACGTGAATGATGCTTAAGTAAGTTGTATTTTGTTTATTTGATATTTATACCTACATTTTATCTTGTTTCTATCCATTATTTAGGAATGTGATAACTCACTCCCTGTGTGTTGTTTGTGTTTGGATCCTGTGATGATCTTGAACTTTGTGTTCGGGGGAGCAGTTGACTAGGTGAATTGTTTTAAGGAACCTTGTGTTGAAGGACGTCGGGGCATAACGCTCTGATAGGATATGACATTGGGGGTATAGGGTTTTATATTAATTGTATGAAGTCTTAGACGACCTTGTTTAAGCCTAGATGACTTTATTATTTATTTGGACAAGTTTGAATATGATGTAGAAGAAAGTGAATGTGAGTCTTTTACCCCTTTGAAAGACTTGCATTTAAAAATGTTTTAAAAATACTTTTAATTCATATTTGAATTTGTATTCCTTTATTAGTATATATATGTGAGGGGTAGAGGGTGTCACATTTAGTGGTATCAGAGCAGGTTGAACCTTTTGGCTAGTGTGTTATGTGCTTACTGTATTCTGATGTGCACTCTGTGTGGTTACTTATGAGTACTTTTGTTTAGCATGCTTAAATTATTATTTGTATTTTCTTATGTACGATCAAATGAGACTTACTAATAATGCTTGCATGTGTCTTGCATCCTTAATGTTTGCTATACCATAAATCCATTGTTGAGTCATGAGTTATGAGACTGACCATCTCTATAATTTTTGAATTGCGGTTGGACATTATGGCAAGCCGTTAGATGATGCAAGAAGCCTTGATATTGATGGATAATGCCTTAATGAGCCCTTATCTTCCTGCGTGTATGTTGTTAATAAACTTATTTGCATCTTGATGTGTGGATTAGTGTTGTGAAAACCTTTTGAACCATATATATGTCTTGGATGAGTGTGCCTTTCTTGATGTGTAAACACATGACTACTTAACTCCCTTTATTTTGTGTGTAGTTATTGAAGTTTGTGATTCCTTAATACATCCTTAGTGACTATTTAATTCTTTATTCTTATATGTTTGTTATATACTTGTTATATGAACCTTATAATTCTATGTATACTTGTAGTATGATGTTCTACCTTAATTGCATAGAGAGTATGGTTGTTTGTGATTTTTTGTTCTTAGTGATGCTAATACTCTATAGTTTGATTACTCATATCGAGATATAATTCATAAAGAATACTCTTTGATTGTACCTTCTGATTCTAGGGCAACCTATTTTTGTGTTGCGTGTTGAAGTCAAGTAACTCGATTACACTTGCATGCTTGAGTATAATTCATTCTTTGTGTTATGAGCCTACATCAAACAAGTGGATTATTGATGTTTCTATCACAATCAAGCGATAGTTGATGTCTCCATATGTGCGTACATTGTGATCATATTTTCATTTCTAAAATTCATTTGGAATATCTGTTGTTGATTCTGGATAAGTGATCATTCTTGATTTAAAAGTATTGTCTCCTAATCAATCGAGTGTTCATCTTGTTATGAGTTGCTCATCTTCCAATCATGTCTTGTTAAACTATTTGATATATTGTCATGTTATTACTTCTGTTACGAATAGAGAGAGACTTCGCCGTTGTCAATCACGTTAAGATGTTTCGAGAGGAAATACGTGAGTATGTATGATCCTTGTTATTTGTAAACGAAAGTTAAACTTAGTAAGTCATGTGCTTGTGTTCCTTAAGGATATGCTTAGTTACCACCTAAGTGTGAGATTGAGAATCTTCTAGGTGTAGGACCTATAGAAACTTGTAACCATAGTTCTTGGAAAATGTTTGGTATAGAGTAGTTGGAAAACTTGTGAAAAATAGTTAAGAGGTTTAGTGTGAAACCTTAAGAAGCGAGTAAGGTAGTTAGTAGGGCGTTAATCACTAAGCATGGAAGAGTTCGAGAGTGAGCATTCTTGCGCAAGGTAGGTGACCTAAATGATTATTGATGATAGTTGTATGATTAGCGAGATAAATCTTAGTTCTCCTTACCTTAATATGGGAAGAGTTTAAGGATGCTATGATGACTACCTTAGTACCTGTTGTGGCCTCTATGTGTACCTGATCATGCCTAGACAAGATCAATGCCCCTGTGTGTTCATGGGATGCATGGACAGGATCTCACATCTTGAGTTAGCCCTCATGCCAGTTGGACACTCCTGCTTCTTCCTCGTATACGTCCTTCTTGCTTCTTCCTCACGTACGTCCTTCTTCCTATCAATCCCACACCCTTTTATGCTGTCTTTATTGACTTCAAGTTCAAATTTAAATGTTATGTTGCCAAATTGATCATTTACTTCACTTATTCTGCCGAATCGGCTAATGTCAACATAAGAAAAGAACATGTGAGCTGAATCTAAATGGCTAAAGCATCGCATAGGTATGTTTTCCAGGCCCAGCTCTATCCTACTTTGATAGATATGAATTGAACCATCATTATGCCAACAACTATCTTTCCCGGAAAAAAATGATGCAGTAAATGAAACCGAACAAGTCAGATTTAGGAAGATAAGAAATAGTTATTAAACTCTTTATTGCATTAAACTCACACTCTTTGTTGACATGGTCTCCCGGAAAGATGAAATAATCAAGACTACCAAACTCAGAATTTTTAAGATATTTAGTCCTTGTGTGATGTTTGTCTTCAGAGAAATGCAGTTATAGGCAGTCACCTTTTTCACAGTCAGTGGAAGCTCTGGCAGAGACACAAGTTTCTTGTAATTATCTAAAGGAAGTTCTCTCAGGGACGGTGGAAGCTCTGACAGAGATTCGAGTTCCCAGCAATAATTTAAATTAAGCTTTCTCAAGGATGATGGAAGCTCTGGCAGAGACACGAGTTTCTCACAAACCTTCTAATTGTAGCCATGTTAACTTTGAAAGGTTTTTGATGTTTTCAGGAAAGCTCTTAAGTTTGCTCCTACTTAGGTCTAACACTTCTAAAGACAATAAGTCACCAATTGATGCTGACAATGCACTTTATAGCAGTGTTAGACTATGAAGCACGGACGCGGCTCATCACCGGCGTGTCCCGTGTCGGACTCGCACCGGACACCCATGCGCGTACGATTCTGGTGCGACGCGGTGTCCGTCGCCTCCGCCGTCACCAGACGCGGTTGATTAGGAAGACACCTCTGGTTGGACGCGACCCACCACGTAGACACGTGCGTCATTGCCCATTAAGAGCCTTAGGTTTTTTTATTATTTATTTTAAAATGCTTACAAAAAAAATACCTCTTCTGTCGTTCTGTGTCTTCTCCTTCTTCTTCCCGCAAGCACCTCCATTGCCGCATTGGTTTCCTTCCCCGCGCAGGTAAGCTTTGCTTCCTATTTCTTCTCTGATTTTTCTTTTCTTGCTGCCTGATGCCTCTGGTTTTCCACTTTATTCTTTAAACATTTACACATTCTCTCTCTTTGGCTATTATCCGCTGGGTATTACACGTTTCTCCATTTTTTTTATTTTATTGTAAAAAGCAACTTCTCAGCACGTAAAGGCTGTTTTCTCTCTTTCACACACACACACATACCACTTTACAAAGGCTTATTCATTAGAATATGACATGCCAACATCTAGGAGCTTCTAAATGCATTTACCTTTTTTGCTGTGAAATAGTCAACTTCACTATTTAATTATTTATCCATCTTATTTCAAAAGATAAACAACTGTCCACCTTACTGCACTCCCATCCTTTTCTTTTTGTATTGGTTTTGGTAAAGGTCAAGTGAGAAGCCCCACTAAACATATACTATATATTAATTAATTAATTAATTAATTAATTATATATTGGTGGATTCTGTGACAAACGTTAGTTTCTTTGATACTGAAAGACAATATGGGGCATCTCTTAATTCCCTCAAAAGACATGTAGACAAAGAGAAACCCCACAAAACCTCATTCCTTTCAAGCTTCCAACGTCTATTATCCTTTAGCTTTCATCACTTTTTAGATAAACCCTTTTTTTCTTTCTTTTCCTTGCAAATTAAGCCACTATTTTTTGTTACCTAGTCACTTGTTTCCTCATTATTATTGGTTATAATCTGTGAAAACTTAATCGGTCTAGTAGGACTAGTGCAAACAAAATACCTTTTTCATGAATGGACATGACAAGTACAACACCAAATATGAAAGAATTTTCAAATCAATTTTCGAGCCTTCAATAACACCGTATACCGATTAATCAAATGTACCTACCTAAACAAATAAATTGTACCAATGTTGGCACAACCAAAATGTATATCTCTTCGACCAAAAATAAACAACTATCTTATTTTCATTCCCACTTTATTTTATTGTAAAGACTGTTTTCTCTCTCTCACACACGCATACCACTTTTCCCTCTTAAATGCATTTACCTTTATTTTATTGTAAAAAACAACTTCTCATTGAAAAAACACGTAGGCCTTCCACTTTATTTTGAAAACCAGGAAAATATTCCTCAATTGAGAGACTCCCTTGTTGGCCTGATGCTTTTTGGGAGTCTCTTTACTTTTGATCCCCACATGTTGCTTTCTTGATATTTCTATTTTGAATTTAGCTTCTCTAAATTAAAGACTCAAGAGATTTAAAGAGTGACGATATTTCTACGGTTAATTTAAAAAAATGGATTATATTTCTAAAATGCTTTAATTAAAGTTAGTGATGATCAGCTTTCTCGCTTTCCAAATCGTGTGGAGCAGTGGTGTGTGTTTTTTTCTTGGTGATATGTGTGGATGGCTGCAAGGGTACTGTGTGTAATTAAATTCCTGTGCTTTAATGCTGTGAGACAAGTTGTATTGAAGCAATTTGCACATGTGTTTTGGATATTTTTATTTAAAAAATAAGTTAATAGTAAAATTGAAAATGAATTTTTTTGTTAAATCCAAAAGTTATGTAAAGATGCTCAACTTAGAATTTCTTTCTAAAGTTAAATTTTAAAATTAATTTTTCAATGTGAAAGTAAATAGTCAAATATTTACTTAAATTTGTTATGTATTTGTCATGTACATGTTTTTGGAACTTATTTATTTTCACATTCCCGGTCAACATTGATTACAAATTGCTTTTTGTTGTTTGTTTTTTATTTAGAAATTATTTACATTAATTTTTTATTTTTTTAAATTGTTGTAGAGATGAGTGCTTCTAGTCCTAGTCAAGCTAAAGAACAAGATGATGATACCAAACCTTTATGGACCTATGTTACAAAGATAAAAAGTGTAGCTGGTGGTGGAAATTATGAGATAAAATGCAATATTTGTGATTTTACCTTTAATGGGTCTTACACTAGAGTGAGGGCGCACTTGTTGAAGATGACAGGAAAGGGAGTTAGAGTTTGTCAAAAGGTAACAGTTGCCAAACTTATAGATTTGAAGAAGATAGACAAGAAGGCTACATTGAGGGTGGAGAGGTCAAAAACAAAATCTGTGTCATTGCCTCCAGTTTCTACTCAACACCAAATGGATACAAACACTCTTGGTGTTGATCCAAAAAAGAGAAAGACATCATCTGTAGAAAATGCCTTTAATTTGCAAGCTAGAGAGACACTTGATCATGAAATTGCTAGGATGTTTTACTCTTCGGGGCTGCCTTTTCATTTAGCAAGAAATCCTCATTATAGGAAGGCATTTGCCTATGCTGCCAACAATCAGATCAGTGGTTACCAACCTCCAGGTTATAATAAATTAAGGACAACATTACTTCAAAACGAGAGAAGACATGTGGAGAATTTCTTACAACCAATTAAAAATGCATGGAGCCAGAAGGGTGTGAGCATTGTTAGTGATGGATGGAGTGACCCGCAAAGAAGATCTCTTATTAATTTCATGGTTGTCACGGAGAGTGGACCTATGTTTTTAAAGGCCATTGATTGTTCAAATGAGATCAAAGACAAGGATTTCATTGCCAAACATATGAGGGAGGTAATTATGGAGGTCGGACACTCAAATGTTGTGCAAATTGTGATGGATAATGCAGCCGTTTGTAAAGTAGCAGGTTTAATAATTGAGGCTGAGTTTCCTTCAATTTATTGGACTCCATGTGTTGTCCATACATTAAATCTTGCTTTGAAGAACATATGTGCAGCCAAGAATACAGAAAAAAATAATGTTGCTTATGAAGAATGTTCTTGGATCACCCAAATTGCGGATGATGCAATGTTTGTGAAAAACTTTGTCATGAGTCACTCTATGAGACTATCAATTTTCAATTCATTGAAATTGTTATCCATTGCTCCAACAAGATTTGTCTCCACTATTGTAATGCTCAAGAGATTCAAGCAATTGAAGAAAGGACTCCAAGAAATGGTCATTAGTGACCAATGGTCTTCTTATAAGGAAGATGATGTTGCAAAGGCTAAATTTGTGAAAGATACTTTGTTAGATGATAAATGGTGGGATAAGGTTGATTATATTCTTTCTTTCACTAGCCCTATCTATGATGTTCTTAGAAGAACGGATACAAAAGCTTCATCTCTCCATCTAGTATATGAGATGTGGGATTCAATGATTGAAAAAGTGAAGAATGCCATATATCAATATGAGAGAAAGGAAGAGAGTGAAGGATCAACCTTTTATGAGGTAGTGCACTCCATATTAATTGACCGTTGGACTAAGAGTAGCACTCCTCTCCATTGTTTAGCTCATTCTTTAAATCCTAGGTAATTGACTCTATACTTTTTTACTTACATTTTTTTTAGAATTACATAAATTTTAATCATGTATATATTTCTTTTTAATTGTAGATATTATAGTCATGAATGGTTAAGTGAAGATTCTAATCGAGTTCCTCCACATCAAGACATGGAACTCACTCGTGAAAGATTAAAATGCTTTAAGAGGTTCTTTCTTGATGTGGATGTAAGGAGGAAAGTGAATATTGAGTTTGCCAACTTCTCGGATGGAAGAGAAGGCTTTGATGATCTTGATTCTTTAAATGATAGAGGTCAAATGGATCCAAAAGCTTGGTGGCTAGTTCATGGCATTAATGCTCCAATACTTCAAAAGATTGCCCTTAAGCTACTTGCGCAACCTTGTTCATCTTCTTGTTGTGAAAGGAATTGGAGTACATATTCATTTATCCATTCTTTAAAGAGAAACAAGATGACACCACATAGAGCTGAAGATTTAGTATTTGTTCATAGCAACCTACGACTTCTCTCAAGGAATACTCCACAATATCATCAAGAGGAAACTAAAATGTGGGATGTAGCTGGAGATGATTTTGGGTCACTTGATGATTGTGGTATTCTTGAAATTGCTAGTTTGTCTTTAGATGAACCAGAGTTAGAGGTGTCTTTTTCAATGATGATGGCTAGTTTGTGGAATTCTTGAAGACTTGAAGTTGTTAATTCATCATCTTGCTTTATAATTTTTAGTATTTTTTGTGACTCATTATCGTAGGAAAAGTTCTTTTGAGATGATGAATATATAAATCTTGATTTTAAATTTAGATCTTTTATGCATATCGCTCATATTTAATTTTATGTAATTTTATTTTATTTAATTATATATATATATATATATAGCCGTGTCCGTGTCTTACATTTTCAACATTTCAGGTGTCCACGTGTCCGTGTCCGTGTCGTGTCCGATGTCGGTGTCGGTGTCGGTATCGGTGCTTCATAGGTGTTAGATAAGCTCAATACTTTTATTTCATATGATGTCACTGAAAATTTCTCGAGCGATAAACAATGACTGAGTGTCAGTTCATTGACAGATTTTGAATGAACATTGCTTTCAAGGTTTTCAATATTTCTGCAGTACTTTTGATTCAAATATGCAAGCTTGGGAAGAGATAACGTGGATGAGTGTAGCTGACGCAAGCGATAACAGCAAGCAAGAGAAACTTTTTCAAGTTTTTCTGCCTTAGATAAGTCTGTGATCTCCACCAGCTTGTCGGAAAATGAAAGGTCAATTGACTTTAATTTCATAAGATTCTGCAAAAAGATGCATCACACTGTTTAGAAATTTCCAAAATCATAATTGTGAACCTTAACTTAAAGAAAAATCTGAGCAAAATGTATCATGCATAGCCATATTTTCATACCTGAACTCCGTCCGAAAGCTTTTTAACATCTGTAAAACTCATGCGAAGCTCTACAAGTTGTTCTGCACAAAAGTTAGGTGGCCAAGACTTAAGAGAACATCTATCCTAGTGAAGGTACCCCAATTTATCGGACAATGACTCAAGATCATCACCAAGGTACACATTATATCTGTCATGCCACCTGCACTTTTTATGGATTTTAAGAAATCTCAGGTTAGCCATCTTTGCAAGGAAATCAGAGCTCAAATATAGATCCCCTATCAATTTATCCAAATCTAAAATTATGCCTTGAACATCATTAGTTCCCTGACAAACAAACATTAGAATAAATGAATAACAATTAGCTAAGACTAGCTACATTCAAAAAAGGATACATATTATCTAATATAACAATTGCATCTACCACTTACCTTGTTATATTTCAATACATCAAGCACTTCCTCATGTTTCCACAACCGACTTCTTTTTCCAGGGTATTTTTCGGATTCTTGAACAATATCCTGACCTATGAAGCACGGACGCGGCTCATCATCGGCGTGTCCCGTGTCGGACTCGCACCGGACACCCATGCGCGTACGACTCCGGTGCGACGCGGTGTCCGTCGCCGGCGCCGTCACCGGACGCGGTTGAACAGGAGGACACCTCTGTTTGGACGCGGCCCACCACGTAGACACGCGCGTCGCGGCCCATTAAGAGCCTTAGGTTTTTTTATTATTTATTTTAAAATGCTTACAAAAAAAATACCTGCCATTCTGTGTCTTCTCCTTCTTCTTCCCGCAAGCACCTCCATTGCCGCATTGGTTTCCTTCCCCGCGCAGGTAAGCTTTGCTTCTTATTTATTCTCTGATTTTTCTTTTCTTGCTGCCTGATGCCTCTGGTTTTCCTTCCCCGCAAGCTTTTCTTTTCTTTTCTTGCTGCCTGGTTTTCCTTCCCCGCAAGCTTTTCTTTTCTTTTCATAGCAACCTACGACTTCTCTCAAGGAATACTCCACAATATCATCAAGAGGAAACTAAAATGTGGGATGTAGCTGGAGATGATTTTGGGTCACTTGATGATTGTGGTATTCTTGAAATTGCTAGTTTGTCTTTAGATGAACCAGAGTTAGAGGGTGTCTTTTTCAATGATGATGGCTAGTTTGTGGAATTCTTGAAGACTTGAAGTTGCTAATTCATCATCTTGCTTTATAATTTTTAGTATTTTTTGTGACTCATTATCGTAGGAAAAGTTCTTTTGAGATGATGATGAATATATAAATCTTAATTTTCAATTTAGATCTTTTATGCATATCGCTCATATTTAATTTTATGTAATTTTATTTTATTGAATTATATATATATATATATAGCCGTGTCCGTGTTCTACATTTTCAACATTTCAGGTGTCCACGTGTTCGTGTCCGTGTCGTGTCCGATGTCGGTGTCGGTGCTTCATAGATCCTGACCCATTTCTTGTATTAAGTCGTGCATTTCTATTTGGTTGGCATTTGAAATTGTTATGAGAGCTTTATCTAAAAGGACTTTTATCCCAGATGTTGGAAAGAAATCAAAAGCTTCCAGTAGTCCTGTTACCCAGTATCTTTCTTCTCCTTTGAAGAAACATGCAATGTCTAAAAATATATCCTTTTGAGGACGATCCAAGCCATCATAACTTAATTTTAATACATTAAGAATTTTCATGTCTGGAAACTTTTCAAGTTTTCTCAATTCACATTCCCATGCTTCTTTATTTCTTTCACGAAGACTTGCTCCTAGAACCTTTAAAGCCAAAGGAACAACTTCACAATAGGAAATTACTCTTCTTGATAGATCTTCATACCCTTGTTTAGGTTTTTTTTCTCCAAAAACAATAAAACAGAAAAGCTCAACAGAGTGATCACAGTTCAATTTGTCAACCTGATATATTTTATGATTTGTGCTAAGTATGTGCTTATCTCTAGTTGTAACAATGACTCTACTTTCTGCTCCCATGAAATCATATTCTTCAATTAGTTTTTCTAATTGCTCTCGGGTAGACACATCATCCAGGACAATGAAAAGACTTTTATATTGAAGCCTGCTCATGTCAAAACCATCTAACTGACGTTTGTTTTCCTTTAATAATGTAGAAAATAGTTCATTACGTAAATCTTCGAGCTTGTCTGATTTTTTCCTCACATTTGCAAGGAAGCAACGACCTTCGAAATCATAAGACAGTTTGTGATATAATGCAGTAGCAAGGGTGGTTTTACCAATGCCACCCATGCCCCATATTCCAAGGGTTATAACTTCACTTGACCCAATTCTCAGTAATGATTCAATTTCTTCATAACTTTTCTCAATTCCAACCAGTCTTTTGCTCTGATTTGGGTACGTAGGAGCCAATTTTTTCAAAACATCTCGAACAATGCCCTTAAGGAGTTCAGACTCAGTTCTAGCATAAGAAAAGGGAAACAGAGAAATAAATGATGTGTTATAAGTCTAACAAATTGAAAAGAAAGAAAAACAAAACTACACAAAATTATTGTACAAAACCTATGATCAATATGGTAGTAAAGTAGAGAAAGAAACAAAAACATATAATTGGGGATTGAAAATTCATTGACTCAGAGAACATAACCAACTTTTGCTTTTTCTATGAAACAAACTAGCAAGAAAGTTGTTGTACTACAAAAGTACACTCAATTTAGAGTTAAATATGGCAAACTCAATTTTTTTTTGGTAACCATGGTATTGGTAAGTTGTCCATGCTGAAAGCAGTCATAAATCTTCATCGGGAACCTTGAGCGCACACAAGGTGGTATTTTCCTCCCAGCAAACTCAATTTAAAACAATGACTTGACATCTTTCTCATTATTTTATTTCAGAAAATTTTACCTATTTTGAGAGTGCCACCCAGATAAATTGGCTGCTTCCGTGAGAGCAGCTTTCCATTTGCAGTACATGGAATGTCCCTCGTGTTTAGCAAAGGCTTCCTTGCAGCTCCCTGTCTGGTGACTTACATGGAATGGATCTGCCTAGTAAAACACCGGTATCACATTTGTTCTTTTTCTTTCTTGAATTCCATAATCTTGTTGAGTTCATTTAAGCACCACTTTGAGGAAGCATAGTTCTCTGAGAAGATGACAATAGATGTATGAGAATTTTCGATGGCTTTGATGAGTGCTGGTGAGATTTCATCTCCCTTTTCAAGCCAATTGTCTATAAAAGTTTCACTTTTATCTCTAGTCAAAGCATCATATAGATAGCTTGTGAAGTTATCACGTGTCTTTACCGCGAAAACTTTGAAAAACATCATACTTTTTAAATGATACTAGAGAAGAGTTAGAGGAAGAAGCAATATCTCTGGTCCTTTGCTGCTCATTAATTCATTATGAATTCCTAGTGTTACACCTGCAACGATCAGAGAAAGAAATGAAAAAACCTTATTTTCTTGACAGTTTTCCTTACTATTGCACATTGAAATTTATAAATCTGTCTAATATGAGATAAAATTAACAGTGAAAGTTCAGACTCTTGCTCACACACAGAAGAATAAATAAACAATGATTGGAAACCACACTAATTAACTAAAAAATAAATAGGAAATTTATAAAAATTCTTTCTATCCTTACACGGATTAATTGAAAAAAAAATGCTTTCAGACTAGTTTAGTAAAAAAAAGAAGCTTATTTACAATGGGAACAAACTTGATAATTAAATTAAACTAAATTTAGACCCACAGGTTAAACACTAAAATTACTTTAAATTTTATTTAGTTAGAGTGTATTTTAATGTTAATGTACTATATATATTATTAAAAAGTAAATTAAATAATTCAATAAATATTTAAAAATGTATGATATTTTTGCAAGATTTAAAATATTGTCACTGTTTTGAGAGAAATCAACCCAAGTGTTTGTGGAGATAGTAGTTCAAGCAGCAAAAGCTTTAGATCGTACTACGTAAGTATAATTACATAAAATTAACTCATTATTTTAATTAAACAATAGTTATTTAATAAATAACAATATAATACAAGTGATGGACTCTTATTTAAGAAATAAAAAAAAAAAAAACTAGAGTTGTTGGCACAGATATAAATTGGTTAAGAGAAAGTAAAAAATTAAGGTCCCATTAGGTATTCAACTCGTAACCAATTAAGGTCCCATTTTGTGTGATTTCTAATTTTTAGTTTCAGGGTGAGTTTTCTTTTTTTTTTTTTTTCAATTTTGAAAAGTTGTTGTCCATCTTATAATTTTACTTTGAACAGATTTTATTAATGAAATCTAAGTCACTTGAAATTAAAAATAATTTTACTTGGCAAATACACCAAATGAATGTTAAGAACGCATTCCTCCATGGTGACCTCAAGGAGGAAATTTACTTAAGACTTCCTACCGATATGCCTTCACCTTTGTCTAATGTTGTTTGCAAGCTAAAACGTTCTTTATAGGAATTAAAACAGGCACCAAGAATATGGTTTGAAAAGTTTCTCACAACACTGCTTGGTTTTTACTTCATACAAAGCAGGTATGATAACTTTTCATACAAAGGAGCTTAAAAGGAATTGTTATACTTCTTGCTTATGTGGACGATATTATGGTCACCGGATCAAATCTAGAGACTATTAGTATAATCAAGAGACTATTGCATTCAACTTTTCACATGAAAGACCTTGGTCAACTCGCTTATTTCTTGGGATTAAAAGTACACTTTCAACAAAAAGACATTTTTGTCAATCAACACAAATATATTCAAGATCTAATTCAATTAGTTGGTCTTACTAATTCTGCTCCTGCTGACACTCCAAAAATTAATCTAAAATTGCGACGAGATGAAGGTGACCTTTTACAAGACCCAACTTTCTATTGTAAGCTAGTTGAAAGTCTTATTTACCTAACCATCACCAGACCTAACATCTCATTTGTTGTTCACATAGTTAGCTAATTCATGCAATTTCCTAGGCATTTGCATCTTTTAGCAGCACACTATATTATTAACTATCTAATTGGTACTTCCAATCATGGATTTTTCTTCCCTACTCGGCATTTGCATCTTTTAGCAGTACACCATATTATTAATTATCTAATTGGCATTTCCAGTCATGGATTTTTCTTCCCTACTGGTGCATCAACACATCTTCAAGCATGCAGTGTTTCTAATTGGGTTGGATGTCCAGACACACGAAAATCTTCTACTAGCTGGTGTATGTTCTTAAAGGAAGCTCCAATCTCTTGGAAATGCAAGAAACAAGACCCAGTCTCCAAATCATCCACTGAAGCAGAATATCGTGCCATGTCTGCTACATGCTCTGAGATTATTTGGATGCGCGGTCTCCTTTTAAAGCTTGGTTTTTCAAAAGCAAAATTAACTCACTGCATGCTGACGATACAAGTGTCATTCAAATTGCCACAAATCCCGTTAACCATGAAAGAACAAAGCGCATAGAGGTTGATTGTCACTCAACCCGGAGGTGTATGACCATTGAGTTATCACCTTGCCTCATGTTTCTACATCTGTTCAACTCGCTGACATTCTCACAAAATCCTTGACACATCAACGCCATAATTTCCTAGTTCGCAAATTGATGCTTTTAGACTTACCAACATCAATTTGAGGGGGAATGTCAATGGAATTGATTAGCAAAATATTAGTTATTAATTGGTACAAATTGCAGAAATTTGTTATTATTGGCACAGATTTGTTGGCCATTCAAAACAATAGATCTTACATGATTATATAGTTGTAATTATCTCCATAATTAGTTATCCCAACTATAAAATAACATTTATTGCAGTTTGGCTATTTAATGCACAAATGTAAAAATCAAATTGTATAAGCACTATTTAATGTTGAATTCTCCATAGGAGAACACAAATTTTCATATGCAACTTTCTTAGTCTAATAGTACCATTTCCTTGACCAATAGATCTGGTTTTGAATGAGTTTGTTAGTCAGACATTTGTATCCATCAAATTATAATTGAACACTCAAGTCCATGTCTGCAGGGGAGAAATGCATTGGTTCACGACTGAAATCCCTCAAATCAGCTTGTAGCGTGTTTAGAAGTCCTTTGAGAAGTAAAATATCACATTTGTAATGTGGAAGTAACTATTACCTTCTCAGCAAACGTGAAAAGCCACATTTGAGATATGGAACCAAACACAGTATTGTCAGTGCCTACTAGGGGTAGGAATAGGCCAGGCTAGGTCAGGCTTTAAAAGGCCTGAGCCTAGCCTACGATGAATTTTTGAGGTCTGAGCCTGACTTATAGCCTATCAAAAGCTTTTATTTTGGCTCGGTCTAGCCTTTTTAAAAACCTAGTCTGACTTGATAGCCTTTTTAAAAGCCTTCTTCACACTAAATCTTTAATATTCCTGTGCTTTGGAGTAGGAAACGTAATAGGAAAGTCAAAGGAAAGGAAAAGAAAACGTTAACAGAAATAGAAAAGCCAATAAAAATAATGAGGAATATAAAGGGACACATGACTCATACCTAAATTGTAATTAAAGTCTTACTTGATTATAGGGATGGAAGTTATGAAGCACTAATGTGTAATCAAAGTTTGAAAATGACGGGGGCTCATTGGTTTACAGCTATTGTGCTCTTAGTGCAAAATAGTTTTCTAATGTTAAGCTAACATTCCGGTATTCTGTAATAAGCATTTATTATATGTAGCACTGCCTATGACAAAGAGTGTATTAATATATTTTTGATAGCTGAAACAACATTCAGCATCCCTGTTTTAAATCATAAGTCCTTCCTTGTTACTGAAATTCCAGGAATAGTGATAGGGCCGGCCCTGAGATTTTTGTTGTCTTGGGCGAATTGAAAAAATTATACCCTTCTTTTAATCCCTTGAATTTGATCCTCTTGCATTTTTTTTGGCAAAATCATTAATTATTTGTGCATGGCCAAGATTTTTAAATAATCATTTTCAATAGAAATCAAAGTTAGTTTATTTAATTTGTCTTGTGTCATTGTTTCAAATAGGATTTTAATCATTTCAAATTTGATAAATTAGCTTCTTTTAGTATATGCTATAGTAGTAACAATAGCTAATATTATTTTATAAGTTGTAAACGCATTAGGAAAACAATTAAATATTTTCAAATAACTCAATATCATAGTTTTTGATTTTGAATCATTTTTTGTTGAAGTTTAAATCATAACCATTGTAATTTTTTGTTCAAGAACATTTTTTTACGTAATTATGTTAAGGCTAATGGAAATTGAAGGAAATAATATGTCATACTCTTCTTTTTTACGCTCAATATTGTATCTAAATTGTCGATTATTTTTCTCAATGATGAATAAATTTTGTTAATAAGTGAAAACATCACTATTAATTGACCAATTACTGGTATTGTTTCCCTAAAAGAAATTTATTGAAAATTATTTTATTTTTTATAATAAATTTTATATAATTTTAAAATTATATAAAAATTTCTTTTAAAATTTATATAAACTATATAAAAAATTTAGTTTTCCCCTAAAAATGAAACCCTAGGCGGTCGCCCAACTAGACCGCTATTAGGGTTATACTGAATAGTGATCACATGTTAATAATCCCAAGAGACCTTAGACATCATGGTGCCTAATCAAGATTACACTTTTTCTTCTGAAGAAAGGAATATCCAGGGAACAAGACAAGTAGTTGCCATACACATTTTTAGTAGCCATTCAGGTTATATAATAAAGCCTTTAAAGTGAAGAAGCAATTGACCTTTCTAGCAGAGGCTCTTTCCACTTTATGCAATGGTATCAGCTTCGGTAGTATTAGTAGTGTGTTCAAAGTCAGCAAGATCAGAGTAGTGATCATAATTTGGGCCTAGCTAGCCTCTTTAATGCAATGACATGTTATATATGCCTTTATTTCAGCTACAATCCGGCAATGTATTGTAGTTGGTGATATATTTGCGTTTAAAATGGAGCAAGAAGAATTAAACGTGATGAGACATTTAGAATTTTATCATATTTATGTTGTTTGATTTGGTGGATTTGAAAAGAAAAGAAAAGGTAATAAAAAGCCAACTCTAGGGTAAAAGAAGGTTTGAAAATTAGCATAAAGAAAATCAGACTCAATATCAGGCATCTGCAAGCATAAAGTTATTCGGTGGCTGAAGAGGGGAATATTATTAGATAAAATAATACGTTTATTTTTATTATACTGCTCTCAACAAGGTTAAACTTTATTCAAGTAATACACACAACACAATCATCTTATTTATATTATACTCTTATGGAAATTTTATAGATAAAATAATGAAATGAATTTGGAATTTATTTTTTATTAATTGTAACTCATTAATTATACATAATAGAATTTTTTTTCTCTCTTTAATATAATTACACCTCTTTAATATAATTACACCACAATGCTTAACAGTATAAAATCTTAATCCCCAATTAATGCCTCATTGACGAAGCACATAAAGCCTTAATATTGAGGCACGCCTTTTTACACTCAACAAGAAGAAAAGTCATAGTTATTAAGGTGATATAGTAAAACATAAATGAACAAATGACGAGTTATACAATAAATATAATTAGAGTGTTCTCATACACATGAATCGGATTCTGTTTGTCAATGCCTAGAACTAGCATAGGTCCATAATTAATTAAGAAATTTTCTTTAGAAGCAACAACTTTCACCTCCCCTTTTGTTTTCTTCCCTTGGCACAATATCTTTAATATTTCTTCATTTTTCCTTTTTATGGGGACACCCTGACGACAATGTTATATTCCATTCAATAAAGAGGGATGAAATTCAGATAAATTTTTTTAACACATTTTTTTCATAAAGTAGCGTGTATAAAAAGAACCTTTTTTAAGTTGGTAAATTTGATTTGTGCTTTTGGATTGGATGCACATATCTAAACAAATGTGTAAAAAAAATTCACTAAACTCTTCAATCATCGCATAAGTTAACCTTTTGGTGTGTGTGTATATATATATATGAAATAAAACCAAGGTAATTGTTTTAACCATAATTTTTTGTGAAAAAAATGAATCTGAAACATTGAGGCAACCATTCTTGCATTCAAAGTTAACCTTTTCTTTACAATATCATCATCCAACTTTATGCTTATAATAGTTACAAGATTCTAAAACTTAAATAACTCTTGAGTTTGACCCAAGACTGAAAAGAAAACTTTCCCGTGAAGCAAGAATTTATGGCCTCATCTACCAACAGCAAGTGGGAATTGAATGAGTAGACTCAAGTATATCGTGTATAAAACTTTAGTCTAGATTCCAATAAAATAATAAAATATTGTGAAGTCTAAGTATTGATTGGTTTCTCAAGTCAATTTGATAACCTATTAACCTTCCAAATTTTCTTATGATATTTGGATCAATTTGTCAGTTTCCTGCTCCTAGGTAGGACAAGATGCTGTTGATAAAACTAAATTCAGCTCCAAATGCTCAATTTTACTTTTTCAATACATAGGCATCTCAAATCTAATCTTATTTACCACAATGCCCATTGAGTTATTTCTAAATATGTAGCCAATGTGACAACAAATGATACGAGACAAGACGGAGGGTGCCACAATTCAGGAGAATGGATAAGCTGGGGGAAGAGATCGCCACAAGGGTTAAGGTCCCTTGATAAGATCAGAGGTTGGCTCAATGAAGAACCCAAGAGAGTCAGTTCTCTCCAACTGGAAAAATCCCAAAACTCAATATCCAAGTTCTGTTTTTCATTCATGAAGTGTGAGATACATATATTTGTCCTAAGGTATAAGAGAGTAGTATTTTACTCCCTAAGTGTTTTTTACTCAGTTTTTGTATCTCTTGTAATCAGAGGTTAGTTAACTGTTTCTCACAGTTAACTAACTCAGGTTAGGCTAGTTTTCTGTTAGACGGTTCTAAGTACAACTGTCAAAAACTTTATCATTCTGTTATGCAACTGCCTATATGTACTGCTTCATTCCCCAATCTATGGTTGGGTTGAATCCTCATCAATACAGAAACACTTTCCTCTCTCTCTCTCACACACACTCTCTCACTCTCTCTCTCTTTCTTTTCCCTTAATCTCTTTATGGTATCAGAGCAATGAGAGGCTTCGTGCCCAAATTTACGACAAATCTGACTTTAAACATCAGCAAATCTGCCATGCCCTCTGCCACGAGCTCCACCACGACCACCTCGACCGTACAAACAGCCACCATCACCCCTCCCTTGATTACCATACACATAGTCATAGTTTGAGGAGGAGTGTGTGTTACCCCGAGTTAGATGAACCTGAGCTTCAAAAGCAGAATTGGAATTCAAACCCTCAACAAGATTCAACGAGCCCAAATTCTTCTTACGAAACTTTTCAATACTAGATTCCTCATCCAGTAGCATAGAAGTGACATCGTCCAGACTTAGAGGATCACGCAAATTATTTAGAATAGTACAAATTGTGCGACAGTCATCAGTCAAACCATCAAGAATTAGGTCGATGTGAGTGCTCGTTGAAATCGAGTCTCCAATTGATGCAAGTGAATCAATTAGGGATTGAATGTGCAATAGATAAGCAGTAATTGAGCGATTCTCAAGAGAAGAAGAAAGAAGCTAAATAAGCAATTGCTTCTTCTTCACACGTGCAATGGATTGAAAGTGCTCATGCAATTGATCCCACAAATGCCATGAGGTTGCGCAATTGGTGATGCGAGGAAGAACTACTTCTGATATAGTCGATTGAAGCCAAGAGAAAATCAATTGATCTTGTTGCTCCTAGAAACGATAGGCAGCGCTAACGATGTTGTTGTTGCGATCTTCAATGATGAAAAATTTCTGCGGAATTTGCGGAGCGAGAATGTAATCAAGAAGACCATGCCCGATGATTACAGGTTGAACCTGAGAACGCCATAGAAGGTAATTGGAATCCGTGAGTTTCGCCGTTACAGCGTGTGAGAACGAGACAGGGGAGCGTGACGCTGGTGGAACCAGTGGCGGAGAAGAATTGTTGTTTGTGGAAGCCATTTTCAGAAGCAAGGATATAACCTAGCAAGGATTTGGCATAGTGAAACCTAGACTCAATCTCACTTTACTGCTAGCACATGCTGAACCTAAGAATGTCAAAACAACACTCTCTAATCCTACTTGGGAGCAACCTATGCAGGTTGAATATGATGCTTTACTTTGCAATGGTACATGGTCTTTGGTTGAGTTACCTACTTCCAGATCTGCCATCGGTTGCAAGTGGGTGTTTCGTGTAAAAGAGAATCCAGATGGCTCTATTAATAAGTACAAGGTGTGGTTTGTAGCCAAAGGCTTTCATCAACAACTGGGAAAAGACTACAATGAAAGTTTTTCTTCATTTATTAAACCAATAACTGTAAGAATCCTACTCACTTTAGTTGTCACCAACAAGTAGAAGTTACAGCAACTGGACGTCAACAATGCCTTTCTAAATGGTGTTTTAACAGAAGAAGTTTATATGCAGCAGCCTTCGGGTTTTGAGAATGAAAACAAGCAGCTTGTGTGCAAGTTACACTAGGCTATTTATGGTTTATAACAAGCCCCTAGGGCCTGATTTGACAAACTAAAATCTACACTCTTAGCTCACAAGTTTCAGTCCAGCAAATGTGATCCTTCACTCTTTGTCTACTCAGATAATGCTACATGCTGGTCTATGTTGATGACATTATTGTCACTGGTAATAACCCAACAACTGTCAAGTCTTTAGTTATCAACCTCAATTCTGAATTTGCACTCAAGGATTTGGGAGATTTGGTATGTTGATATTGAGGTGAATCATCACTCTAATGGCTCTCCCATGCTCACTTAGTCCAAGTACATTCAGGATCTCTTGTCCAAGACAGCTATGGATGAAGCTAACTCTATTTCTTCTCCTATGGTTGGTGGCTGCAAGCTTACCAAAACAGGTTCTGAGGATTTTTCTGATCCTACCTTGTATCGCTCTGTAGTTGGTGCTCTACAGAATGCTACTATCACACATCCAGAAATTAGTTTCTTTGTCAACAAAGTTTGCCAATTTATGAGTCAGCCAACAGAACAGCATTGGGTTGCTGTCAAAAGAATCCTCAGGTATCTAAAGGGCACACTTCATTTTGGGCTGAAACTGGAACCCAATTTTTCTACAAAGCACTACTTTGTTCATGCCTTTTGTGATGCTGAATGGGCTTCAGATCCTGATGATCGAAGGTCTACCTCAGGTGTTGCTGTGTTCTTAGGCCCAAATCTTGTCTCTTGGTGGTCCAAAAAGCAATCTGTTGTGGCCAGGTCTAGTACTGAGGCAGAGTTCAGGAGTTTAGCCTTGGCAACATCTGAAGTAACTTGGATTCAGTCGCTGCTGACTGAACTCAAAGTTCCTCATGCTCCACCAGTTATTTTCTGTGATAAAATGAGTATTGTGTCCCTTGCTCATAACCCTTTTCTACACTCCCCCACCAAACATATTGAGCTGGATTTGTTCTGTGTCAGAGACAAGGTTCTCAGCAAACAGCTTCAAGTTGTCCATGTTCCAGCAGCAGCCCTGAGAGCTGACATCCTCACCAAAGCTTTATCACCCTCCAATTTGTAATATATAGGAGCAAACTTAGAGTGGTTGAAAAGCATTCTGCCAACCACTGCTGAGTTTGTTTTGGGGGGGGGGGGGGGGGGGGGTAGGTATAAGAGAGTAGTATTTTACTCCCTAAGTGTTTTTTACTTAGTTTCTGTATCTATTGTAATCAAAGGTTAGTTAACTGTTTCTCACAGTTAACTAACTCAGGTTAGACTAGTTTTCTGTTAGACAGTTCTAAGTACAACTGTCAACAGCTTTATCATTCTGTTATGCAACTGCCTATATGTACTGCTTCATTCCCCATTCTATGGTTGGGTTGAATCCTCATCAATACAGAAACACTTTCCTCTCTCTCTTTCTTCTCCCTAAATCTCTTTATAAGGCATACCAAGACTCTCAAATGAAAAATCATATAGCTTCTTGCTTGCTCTCGCTCTCTCATTAGAAATTCATAAGAAAATGTGGAAGACATGAAAAAAGGAGTCACACATCCTATTCTATCATTACATAACAAATCAACTAATATGTTAATCTTTGTCATCGTGAGTGTAAAAATTAACTTTACAAATTCTAATTACAAAAGCAAAATTGCTGCCAAAAAACCAGCTAATGAAAAGAATAATGAAATTCCGGCACAAGAATGAGGATCTGAACCTGATGCAGTCAAATTCCAAAATCAAAACCAACAGTGCACCTTAGCCATATCTGCAACCAACAAAACTCAACCAGGGCCTCTCCTTGGCTTAGCTTCACAAGTTCTTTGGTCCAAAACAAGCTCTTCCAATATGTACAGTGGCCTTTCATGGATTCAAACTAGCACGGCTAAAGAAATCTGTGCTATAATTTTGACTACCAAATGCCATCCTCCGAAATAATCTTATTTCTTCAGATTGCTGTGCAGAGTCAAACACCTGGCTTTCCCCAAGTCTCATTCCATTAGTTAGATCAGAACCTCCTAAGCTATCGAAAGCTCTAACAACCTATGAAACATAATAATTCAGGAAAAACCATGTCAGTGGTTTGTGCATTTGTTTGTTGCCAATATAAAAAAAAAAAAACATTTTGCCACTTTTCCAATATATTTACCTGTCCCATGCGAGGTCTCTTTGCAGCTGAATGCCGCACACAAGCAGCAGCAACTTCAATCATGCAATACAATTCACTCTCAACATAATTCTTTTCTAGCCTTGGATCTGCCAAACTATCGAATTCCTCAGTGTCGAGTGCATGACTCAGTAAAGGTCGAGCCTGAAAAAAAGTAGCAGCATCTTTAAGACGAACCAGACTTGAGAACATTCAAGAATGATTTGAGTGAAGATGTTTGACTTTTACAAGTTTAAGACATTCTCTGGCTATTAAATCATATATAGTTTGATATTAGCATGTATGCATGTGTAATTATTGACACAAGTACTATATTGAGGTCAACTGAAATGTTCTTTTCCATAAGTAAAAGTATAATAGAAAAGCAATATCCAGTGACTTCAATTCTTCATCTTCAGTAAGATTGAAGATAATAGTCGTTATCTAATTAAATTATCAAGTGCCCTAAAAGTTTAAGATACAAAGATATGAACTAAATTATGCATACTAAACTTAAAACCAAAACATTCCACTTTACTAGCTTGATTGCAACAATGGCTATACTGCAAGGCTTGCAAAATAGTAAGCATTTTGGCATCTTATCATACATAAGTTACTATGATAAATGATACAGTCAAAGGGAAGAAAAACACAATGAAGAAATAGATTTTAATCCCAATCAATTGATTTCATAGTCACTAATATTAGGCTTCCCAAACACAAAGATTAGGAAAAAAAGATAGCTACACTAGCAAAAGAGTGATAAAAGCAAGACTGGCATGGCATCTATATGTACCCATTCAACTAAGCTCTCATCTCCCAAAGGTTGAGATGCATCTACTGGCTTCCGTCCAGTAATTAGTTCCAAAAGCACAACTCCAAAAGAATATACATCGGACTTCTCAGTCAATTTGCCACTTGACGCATATTCAGGGGCCATATACCTATAAGGGGGGGGGGGGGGGGGGGGGGAAATCAATGTTAATAAAGTTTTTTGCACTAAAATATATTTTAGTCTATGAAAAATGAAAAAGTAAAAAAGAAAAGAGAAGTTTGGAGACATATTGATGAATACCCACCCAAAAGTTCCCATGACACGGGTGGTTATATGCGTATTTGCATCAAGAGCTAATTTGGCCAGCCCAAAATCTGAGACCTATAACATTAAAACTTGGAGTACTAAGATTTGGATGGATATAAATAGAACAAACTATCAAACTTTGAATAAGTACGTAGAATGACAGATACCTTGGCTTCAAAATTGAAATCTAAGAGAATGTTTGATGACTTGATATCCCTGTGAATGATCCTAGGGTTGCCTGAAATGCGCATAACATAAAATAACATCAACAGTAAATTAATAATACAACTTCTATGCATTATCCTACTAGATGAGTCAAGTACCTGCATCAATTGATGCTATTATGTTGTAACATTGATCCATGTCATAAAGTATCCACATAACAGGATTTTATGTAGGCTGCCAACCAACTGCCTAACACAGCTCTTCTATTTTGTCCACAACTCTCAATAAAAGCCCCAATTTTTAGAACTAAAGCACAAGAGGGGGAGCCCAACCCAAAAGACTAGTCCATTAGGTGAAAGAACCTCAAGGCTTAAGTACCACATCAAGTAGTTTATTATACTCAATGTGGGACTCCTAACAGTTAGGTTATGTGAATTCTCCATTTTGTCAATTAACACTAACTAGCACAAAGAAGGCTTATAAATCAGGCTACTATTCTGTGTACTTCTGTTACCATATCATCTGCGTTAAAAATATGAGACTTTCATGTTTATGGTCATGTGTATGAGGTAATCTATCCTTTGATTCATACATTCACTTAAGTAGATAGAACAGAGCAACTATAAAGACGTCCTTGTTGCAGTAACTTTCAATTTTATGTTTTCTATATCCACTGCAATATTGCATTTAAAAGGACAGCCTAGTGCAAGAGACTCCCACCTAGCAGGCTCTGAGGAAGGTAAGATAGATATACGCAGCCTTACCCTCATGAGTGGAGAAGCTGTTTTCAGGATTTCATAACCTCACAATATTGTTTTTTATAACAACCAAATGATTTCTCGGATCAGCCAATTGTAACTTTACTAGGGAATTTGAGCTAAACCTAATTCTTAGGATGACCTCAGAATAATGACATTCTTCTTTGTCAGGAAAAATATATACAGAAGTCTAATCTTCTAGCTACCAACCACATCTACTGTCTGCACTACAATGTTTTCTAGCACCCATCATCAATTCACATTCATTCAAATTCTGATATTGTTTTTAGCCAATTCCAAAAATTCAAATTTCGTAAAAGGAAAGTGGACTGATAGGCATTTATGTGCATGTCAAGACAAAGAGTAAAATAATAAGGATTGGTAATTACAGTCTTCATGGAGATAAGCTAGTCCTCGGGCTGCACCAGCTGCAATTTTAACACGGTTTGCCCATTCTAGCACAGGCTGGCCTTCCCCTGCAAATTACAATATCAGTTAATACAATCAAAGTCAATCAAAATAAACTGAAACAATCTATTATCACTCAGATGTAGTTTTACCATGTAGATGAAAATAAAGGTTATTGTTAGGGACATAGTCATAGACAAGTAGTCTTCTGCTGTCTTCAATGCAGTATCCCACCAGAGAAACCAAATGGCGATGATGTATGCGACCAATAATTTCCACTTCGGCCTTGAACTCTCTCTCTCCCTGACCTCCACCAATCTTCAGCTGTTTGACTGCTATGTCTCTCCCATCAGGAAGGCACCCTTTATACACACAACCAAATCCACCCTCGCCCAAAAGATTTTGAGTTGAGAAACCATTTGTGACCTTGATTAGTTCTTCATATGAAAACCATGACCTTGAGTTGCCTAGTCCACCAGGGTCAGATGGTGTGTACACAACATCACTGCCAGAGCCACTTTGTACAAGAGGAGCTGAGGAGTGTGTCTTAAAAAAGGATGAATCTGGACAAAGTCACACACTTTTGAATTAATTTAATGGCAACAAATTGGTAAAGGTCTAAATTTTTTTATGTAGCCAGGAAGTATGGGCATAATAAATTAAGAAAGTCAGATAGATTGGTTCAACCAATCTAATCTAACATAATATGCACCAACAATAATGGGAGTGCCCTATCTTATTAAATTTCAAAAGCACCAAACTACCAAATAAAAGAGGACATGATAAAAACATGAGAAGTATGAGACATAATGACAAGCTAAGAAAGAAACAACAACGTATGTTTACCTGATTCAGGAGATGAGGCAAGAGTGGATGGCATGACATAACCACCACTCACAGGCAGCTTTCTCTTTTGCCTTCTCATGCACCATATAAGAACACCAATGAAGCCAAGAAGAAGAAATCCAGCCACCACACTAATAGCCACTACACCACCGGTGCCAATTCCATCTCCACCTCCATCAGGGCTTGGGTTTTTTGTCCCATTCTGAGCCGGTGATGGTAGTGGTGATGATAAAACTCGCGATGGCGGTGGCGGGGCCAAATTAGTAGTTGAAGGTGGTGATGGAGGTGATGACCTTGGTGTAGAATTTGAAGTTGGAGCTGGTTGAGAACTTGGTGTGGGAGGAGTACTAGTCCTAGAAGGAGGAGTGGATGGTTCGGGTGCTGGTGGAGCCGATGACCTCGGAGGCGGTGCATTCACCGGCGGTGGCGGTGAATTAGCCGACGGCGGTGACCTAGTGGAGTTTCTAGGAGGCGGCACAGCCGGAGGGGATGGTGAATTTTGCGGTGGGGAGGCCCGTGGTGGCGTGGCGGCCGGAGAGGGTGGCGAATTTCGTGGTGGTGATGGTGAAGTGTTGTTAGGTGGTGGAGCTGGTGGTTGTGGTGGTGGAGCTGGTGGTTGTGGTGGTGGAGCTGGTGGTTGTGGTGGTGGAGCTGGTGACTGTGGTGGTTGTGATGGTGGTGGAGATGTGTTGTTAGGAGGGTTTGGTGGAACAGGTGCTGATGGTGATGGTGGCGGTGGAGAGCTAGGTGGCACCGGTGGCGGCGCTGCCGGAGAAGATGGCGGCGGTGAAGATGGTGGTGATGGTGGTGGGGATGGTGGAGGTACTAATGGAGGTGGGGTTCCAGACATGGAGGGAGGCGGAGAACTAGGTGGTGGTGACGGCGGTGAAGGCGGCGGATTCGCAGGAGAAGGGGTTGTTGGTGGCGGAGAAGCTGGTTGTTGCGGCGAGGAAGTGGAAGAAGGGGTTTGTTGCGGCGGTGGAGTGGTGACGGTGGACGGTGGAGGACTAGTGGTGTTGGCAGAAGGTGATGTTTGTGGCGGTGGCGCAGCCGTGGAAGTCGACGGCGACGGCGACACTGCCGACATGTCACGGGAAACTCAACTCAAACAAACCAAAGCTCTAAACTTTAGACACCATAATAGCAACCAAAATTCTTAGACTCCAAGTAAAGATGAAAACTTTGCGACGAAGAAGACTCACCAAACTTTAACCACCAAAACCAAACCAAACCAATGTCTCAAGTCACACCACACGAAATCACAAAACCCACATCACAAAAAGTGATTTTGATTTTGAGCAACACCCAGATCAGCAATCACCACATCAGTACTACATCACACATGGAAAGAAAAACTCAAAAATATTCTTCAATTTCAACACTATGGTTTATGGTAGCTTTTTTGTTCCCCACAATCTATGAAGATTCTGTTGTTGTCAGATTTTTTGATGATGACACAGTGAGTATGGCGCACAGCACCTAAAACACCACTACGAGAAGCAGAACTAAAAGGTCCTCTCCCTAGAATTTCAAATACCAAATATTTTTTATTTGTTGTTGTTTAATAGTAGTAGTTGTTCTTCTCTTCTCGATGCCAATTCAACGCGTTGTTTCTTTTTTTGTCTGAGCTGAAGTAATAAAAGTAAAACATTGAATGAGATTTTCAATTCAACCTATGAGAACTTGTTTGAGGGTGTGTCGTGTCTGCGTAAGGCTAGGCTTCTCTCACTCAAGTCAGGAACACGGTTACAGGGATTGAGGTGTGGGGTCGCAAATCCAAAAACCACGTGAAAGCAACTCCCGAGAATGCTACCTCACAAATTCTCTTTTAATATCAACCTCAATAGTAGAAAAATATAAATAAATAAATTTGAGATTTTCAATCATTTTTTCGCCATACACAGCATATCAGCATATTACTAAAGTACAAAAGAGTTACAAGCATTTCCTTGGAATTAAAGCTTCACGTTTTTTTTATCATGTTAAAGATAGAAAATATTTATTGATTTGATTAACAAATAATTTTGATAATAACTCGTAAAATTGATGCAGTGCTGTGTCATTTTATTCCGTTATGTTTATACGTGAAAAAATGATTTATTTAATAAAATAATTCATATTTTATTTTTTTATGTAATTGTTTTTTAAATCAACCGTAGTCGGGCAATTCAAATAAAATTAGTCATACATTTCTTAATTGATCATTTTTATATTTTCTTTTAACTATACTCTTTATATTTTTTTATACGCAAACTCATTACAACTTACCATATCTTACTTAGACAATTTGTTCAATTCGATTTGTACAATGATTTATTGGTAATTAAAGCTTTATTGATAATTCAATTAAATTTGAAGTAAAGGCTGTATTGAAGGTTAGTGTAAATTAATCACGTGAGACTTTAATTATAAATGAAAAATAGCATAAAAACTATCTAAAATTTTACATTTAAATTGCCTAATTAATAATTCAAACCATCCAAGTTACTAACAAGTAAAAAACTCATCTGTTTTTACATTAAATTTATTTTTATTTATTATTTAAATATTACAACAAATAACATTTTTCATTTTTATGTTATCAACGACTCTTGAATTTTCTGTGATATATATATATATATATATATATATATATATATATATATATATATATATATATATATATTCATAATAAAAGGAATATTCTTTATTAGGGTCCACATTTCATTAAACAGTTTTATTCTTAAATTATTTCTTAAACTTTTAAATTTTAATTTCTTTTAACCTATAATATTTTTAACTACTTTTATATTGTTATTTTTTATTAACTGTATTTAACTTTTGTTTTTTATTTATTATTTAAAAAATTTAGAGAGTCAGTGCGTCCCTTCCCCTGGTATTTATTGGTAAAACGTTGTTCATGTGATATTGTCTCGATATCAACATTTTTACATATTTGGAAATATATAAATTTGATATTTTAAAACTAAATAATATTTTTACATACCAGGAATGGTTCATTAATAGACCATTTCTGTCTTCTTTCCCGTGTCTCACTGTTATGCCGTAAATGCTGTTCAAACATTTGTTTTCATAATCGAATTTTATTCCTCCGACTTTGACATTAAATTATAGCAAACAATAAATAAAAAGGGTCACGCAACGTAAAGGCGCCGTTCATAGAATTGTCAGCGCCCTTAAACTCCCAATTTTTTTACATATTTATCATAACTTCCAAAGTTTATATATGTGCCATGATTAGCACAATTAAAAAAATGATGTGAATGAAAATTATTAGATAAAATAAATGACCCACCTCCCCTAAATGTTAGTTTTGTCTTCATACTCCATGCAGCGTTGGATACTATTATTTATTTTTGCAACATTTGTTTGATGCTAAGAACAAGTAGTACATCAAAATATGTAATTAAAAATAACAAGGTCTCTGTAAGATCCCATCATCAATACTACTACTAATTAATGTAATTTGTCATTACTAATGAGTGATGACCTTTTGGTTCTTGGCTTCCATTTTTTAGTGCATAATATCCAGCTTTGGTTTCGTAGTCGACAGCTTATTTTATGTTTTAGGGATTGTGGAAATAAACCCTTTTACTAATATATTATTTAGCAAAGTGGGGATATAAAATTGACATGCATGAGCTTAAGAATAAAAGATAAGCTCATAGCATAACATGAATATGTTTTCACCATTAATTAATGAAGACTAAAGACAATAAACCATATAAGGAAGACAGATAGTAAGCAGGTACTTTTCTTCTTTTTTATTTTCTCATTCTTGTTTTTTATATTATTGCAGCACAGAGAACGTAGTCATGAGTGGTCAAAAGTGGAAAATAATTTTGGACTTTTTATTTTGATTATAAAATATTGTTTTTGTTGTATGTTGATTATTCAAATTTATACATTAAAACAACAATTAAAAGAATTTTTTGTTCTTTTAAATGTACAAGACTTCAGCATCACATAAAATTTCTTATAATACAATGAAAGGAAACATTTATGTAATTATAGTCATATAATATTCTTTTATAATTTTTTAATTAATTAATAAGAAAAATGTATACTATAAGTGAATTTGGGATTATTTTTCGTTTAATTACTCTTTTAATTTGCTCCTTATAGTTACAACAATAGTTTAAAACACCTCATGTTGGTACTTATAGTTACAATTTTTAATCATTTTAATTCTCAACAGAAGTCATTTAATACAATTACATTTAGATACTTTTAAATCGCCAAAAATCGGTGCCAGTGTAAAACGATTAAAAAAAAAACAAACACAAACACAAACACTACATATAAGTCTTGTTTTTTTAATTTATGAGGGTTTCTAACCTCCAAAATTTCTTAGCAGTTTTATATCGCTAGTTCCAATTTTGTAGCAGATTTAAAAGATATGAATGCATTTGCATTACTTTGAACGGGGACCAACAAAGGAGTTAAGTAATTGCAACACGGGAATTAGAATTAAAATGAAATGTTTTAAAATATTATATGAGCTAAAAATAAAAGTTATTGTAACTATAAAATTAAAAGAGTAATTAAATCATTATTTTAAGAGTTTAATGAATACATATTATCAGTATAAAATTATAATATTATCAACTTATTTAAAATGATCGTTGATGTGAATTTTAAGAAAAATATTATAAAAACTAATAAATTTATTATATATATAATTAAATAATGTTTTAATGTAAAAGTTGACTCAAGGACATCTTTCCAATGAAGCAAAAATAATTATTGGTTTTGATAGTGCAAAGCCTAGATTTGCTTGAATGAGAAACTAATTATACATTAGATCATCAAGTGGACCATAGGATGAGGATGTCAGGGGGAATTTGAATGTGGGCATGTGGACCAGCTTGTCCTATCGAAGACAATGTTTGGCAGCCCGTGAAGATCAAATATGCTATGACAATGTGAAATCCTTTAAATTATGGTAAGATTTTGGATCAAGAGCTTATTAACACTGATTGGAAACCTTCAAATATTTCCTACTTTTTTCCTTTCCGTTTTACTTTTTTCAGTCTCCTTGATAGTTGTGTTTCTTCCTTTATTTTCTTTCTTCTTTTATTTTTGTCTTTGCTTCATTTTATGTATCTTGATGCACTGGTTACTTGTAGTTAAAAAAAAGGTACATCTTATCTACTTTACTGAGAATAAAGAAGAAAATGAACAAAGCAAATAAAATTATTATTATATATTTAAAATAATTAAATAAAAATCTTAAATATAATTTTGATCTTTTATTTTTACATATGTGTAAGTATGTTTTTCATACTTTAAATTAAGCAACTTTATTCCCTGAATTTTATCATATGCTAAAATTGGATGTTTCATTATACTCTATTTGGTAGAAATGAAATGTGAAAGGAGAGGAAAAAGATAAGGTGAAGAAAGAAATTAGTTGTTTGGTAAAGAGAAAATAAGGGAGGAAAATAGTTATAGTAATGAGACTCAAAATAATGTCTTCAAAAGATGGTGAAAATGAGTAGAGAAAAAAAAAATATGTGTTGTCTTATAAAAATGAAAAGTTAGTCTAAATATGTTTTAGTCAATCTTATTTTAACACGATCTCAGATTAAACTATTTGTTCTAAGAAGGAGACTCAGCTTCTTGAATATGAGTTCCTAAGTCACTTTAGAAAATATTTAGTGTAGGTGAACAAAGAAGAAGAAAAAGGATTGCATGAAGATAGATGTGGAAAGCCATAAACAAAGGACTACAAATAAAAGCTAGCAAATGGAAGTTGGAGAGAAAAGCTATAATGTAAAGAGATAAAAGATAAAAAGATAAAATATTGAATAAAATAGGCTTGTGTTGAATTGATTGTGTATAAAATTTGAAGTATAAGATCTATTTATAAGTTACAAACTCAAATCGCCTATCAGACCATATTTTTCTATTTGATAACTTCTTAGACATGGTTTGGGAGTCACTCAATTAGTTTGGGATCATTCGACTAATTTTAAATTGTTTTAATTAGATTAGCTGCAATTGAATTTGGTTAACTAATGTGGATATTGTTTTACCTTTTAGTAATTACTTGTAACTACTCGTAAAATCTAGGCACGTTTTCTTCTTTTCTACCAGCCAACTAATTTATTTTTCAAATTTTGAAGAAGATGACGATAAAAATAAGATTGTAGCTTTCCATTTCTTCAAATTGCTCTCCATTTTTAAGTTTGTAGCTTTCACAGTAGCTTCATGATAATACCTATCAAATAAAAGACTTGTTGAATAGCTATCAAATAAAAGACTTGTTGAGACAGACCATCTAATTCTCAAGAAAGAATCAATTTAAGCCCTCTAATTATTTATGCTAGACCAATATATTTCCCGATTTAAAAAAAAAAGTGTTATATCATATCATATGTAGTCAATTTTAAGTCAACTAAAATTGAATGCGTAAAATTTAGATAACTTTAAATATATTAATTTATTTTCCCTTGAAAGAGACAATATTATATTTTAATGTTGAGTTGAATAACTACAATTGAATAGAATTATTTGCAGATTGAGTCTCTGTGATAAGTTTTTAGGTAAATCTTTGCTGACACAATTTCATCATGGCATTAGTATCCTTCATGAATTGAAAGTATCCTTCCATTCTTTCAATTTTGATAACAATAACAACACAATATTTTTTAATGTTTTATTTATTAATTTTTTAACATTGGATTTTTCTTACTATTTAAAACAAATTTATTATTTATGAACACACTTGTGTCAACTCTCATTTACCACACCTTTATTATTATCTTGTAGTAAGTTGTAAAGAAATAAATGAAATAGTAACATTTTTTTATTCATGTCAAAATTAACACGCTAACTTGACAAACTTAGTATTGAATCATTATTTTTAAATGAAAAAGTAACCACATGATGAGACGCATGTTGTTCAGTTTATAGATTATAGACTCGTTCACCGGTCACCACATTATTATATTATCTTATACTCCCTTCTCAAAAATCATAAAAAAAAATACTCCCTTCTCAAAAATCATAAAAAAAATACTTCCTTCTTGAATATAACACGAAAAAAAACACGGTATATTAATTAAAAAAATTACTTAATCATATTTAATTAGAAAGTGCTTTTTCTTTTTTTCGTATAACAGAACGGAGACTGTTCAATGTTTCTTGAATTGATCATATATAATTAAGTACACGTGTGTGCAAAATCCAATCATGAAGATTTTGACCCAGCAAAGTTGATTTCATACAGCACTAAAATGTATAACATATTTGTTTCAACTATAATTTGTAATATTTCAAACAAAAAAATCAAACATGTTGAACGTTAGTGAATGGAGAAAATTATCATGGGTAATAAGTTTTGAATTTCCGTGTAAGAAGCTGAAAGATCATGATCTGTAATCGGAAATTGAAACACTGAATTTTCTAGTTAAAGGAAAAAAAAAAAAAAAAGCAGGATAATACAATTGGCATATCATGGTTTATATTTATTATATTATATTTTTTCTTGATATAAAGTAATAAACATTTTTTATGACTGAACTTTTATGTAACTTAATTAAAATTGTAAAAGATCGTCATCCAAATAGTGGGGGGTGCAGATTGACTCATTGTGACAGAGAGCATAAAATTAAAGGTTTGATCCCATTTATAACCATCATGCTATCGAAAGGGAGATGCGTGACAATTTTGACAAAAGTATTATTAGTCGATGATTCACTTTGCTTAAATTAGTCATTATGAATTGAGTTTAAATTAAGGTGATTCAATTAAATTGAATTTATATTTGTTGTGAGTTTGGTAAAAAAAAAAACAAAAAAAGCTAGCTTATATATAAAGCTAGCCGTAACCTTTGTAAATTAATAAATTAGTTGAAAAATTAAAAACTTATAAACTAGCTGATTTAATTTAGTAAGTTTGCAAATTTAGTCCCAAATATTAATATTAACTGATTAAGAATTTATATTTGGAGAAAACTAATTAAGAGTTTATTATACTGCCAACTAAAACATTTTATAATATTAACCATAAAAAATATATTTTTCAGATAATTGTTATAGAATTTAACAAATATATCTTATATGATAATTGTGATTTAACGGGAGTATAAAAAGAAGAAAAAAAAAATCATATTATCGATGTATTATTTGTTCATAAAATAAACTTTTTAATTTTATTTTTGCGACTGATATTTTATGTAATTTATTTAAAGTTGTAAAGGATCGTCATCCAAATAGTAAGTGGAGGGTGCAACGTGACTCATTGTGACCAGAGAGCATGATAATGGAGGACCACCATCATGTACGTTATGGCAAGGGAGATGCATGACAACGTTGACAAAAAGTATATTAATGGTAGTTCACCCTACTTAAATTAGTTATTATAAATTGGTGATTCAATTATCTTTGTCGTGAGTTAAAACAAAGTGTTAATTCAACTTAACTCACTGCAGAAACAAAAAACGCTTCAACAAGAGTATTTCTGTTCAATCAGCTATATCTATGACCATTGGTAAAACCAGAATCTCTGGTAATTCCTCTAAGGAATGCTTGAATTCGTCACAGGAATCCTCCCTTAAGGGGATGGGTGTAGTGCAACAGAAATAATGGTTCCGCCAGAGGGAGCCTGGCATTGCAGGTTGTGGTGATTTTTTTAGGAATCACTTGGTATTCACTATAAACTCTTTAAATTAATACTCCCTAAATTAATAAATTCTCTAAAATAATAAATTTGTTCGATCCCGACTTGGACCAATGTAAAAAATTGAAAAACTCGATAAAATAATAAGATAATAATTTTTCGTGAGATCCCTTTATAATTTTCGATCCCAAGAAAATCATAAATTAATAATTCATAGAAACTGAAAAAAATATATTACACTCTATTGAAATATGATTCAATAGTTGTCTGTTTTCCTTTAAAGTTCAAGTCTATTTGGAACTCATCTCTAACTTTTTTTATTGCATCCAATAGCTCAGATGTTGTATTTTTGTATTGTATCATAAAGTTGTGAAGAGTGTTCGACGCCATAAGTGCTTCCTTTCGCGTAACAGGCTCCAAAGACATCGTATCATCTTCGCTGTCATCCTCTGCATTGTTCTTAATGATAGTACCCACAATATCTTCTAAACTCTGAACCTCCGAACATGCTTCATTTTCACCTGGATAGTTCATTTGATTGTCGATATCCATCTTATTACGATAGCCACATTGATTGATCATAGTCTCGAGGTCTTGAGTTTCTTCATCAAAAGTGGATTCATCCAAATTTCTTGCAACGTCACTAGCTGAACGAATTTTACAGTGTCGAAAGCAATTCACTATTGTTTCTTTTTGAACATCTATCGTCCAAGCTGGGATTGCCAAATTGATAGCATCAAGGACATTTATCTTCCCTGGATCAGATTGTCCCACCTCATAACCTTCCAATATTTTGCGGTAAAACCTTCTACGGTAATGCATCTTGAAAGCTCTTATTATCCCAACATCGCAAGGTTGAATCTTTGATGTCATGTTGGGTGACAAGAAGAACAACTCAACGTTTCTTAGCCCTTCAATATTTCTTGGATGTGCTGGAAAATTATCCACCACAAGTAGAACTCTTCTACCATGCATCATTTGGTCAAATGAACGAACATATTCATCAAAAAGCACACTAGTCATCCATGCTTTTTTGTTAGCTCGATACTGACAATCCAAGCTATTCATGTTGACATTCTTGAAGCAACAAGGCTTTGCATATTTCCCAATAATCCATAGAGGGATTTTTCCAAAGCCATCTTCATTGCAACAAATAACTACCGTCAACCTTTCTTTATCTTGTTTTCTTCCTTCAAGTTGTTTTGTTGCCAGTGAATGATTAGCTTGTAGCCTATAAAACAATCCAGTTTCATCCATATTGAAAACATCTTTCATAGGGAACTAATCAATTTTCTCCCGAATCGATACCAATTTCTGCTCCATGTCTTGTACATCAACAGACCCACTCTCGCCAAAACGACAAAATGACTTTATGCCATGTCGGTTCTTGAATTTCCCAAGCCATCCTATAAAGAAGTTAAAATCTGAATCATCATGAAGGTACACGAGTTTCATTGTATCTCTTGCCTTCTGCAAAATTAATTCTCCTGTGATATTCACACGTTCTTGATGCTGTAGAAACCACTCATAAACAACCTTCTCCATGTCAGGATATTTTGCTGGTTTGTGTCTTTTGATCTCTGCTCTTCCCTTTTCTATTTCAGCAGAGAGATAGTCATCTAACTGCTTAAGTGTGTTTGATATTGTTCCTTGACTAACTTTCAACTCAAATTTTCCCTCAAGCCATCTCTGCAAGTCTTTTTGTGTGCTTGCAGGATTATCTCTCTTGTACTCACACAACTCCTTACGTATTTGATCTGACATAGTTGATTTTGCAACACCTTTTAGATGAGAAGCCATCTTGTGAGATATGGTTTGAATACTCTAATACATTCATGTAATTTATATATGTCAAACTTGCTTAAGAATACATTGAACACATTTGTTCCTCTTGTTTACATTTATTGTACTTCAAAAGTCATTATTGATTTCCAATGCATATGAACACAGTAGTTACTAATTTACGTTGAGTCCCAAGGTTCGCTGCAACGTAATTCTAAGAGGCATAGACTAATTTGCCTTTTTATTTGGTATGTACAGTATAATTACTTAAAAACTCTTTAAATTAATAATTATTAATTTATCGATAAATTAATAACTCTCTAAATTAATAAATTTCTCTAGTCCTAACATTATTAATTTATAGAGTTTTAACTGTTGGTTGTTTCTCTCAAATTTTAGGGTTTAAAAACTCTTTTAGAGTGTGTTTAGATGAAAAAATTTAAAATTCTAAGAAATTTTAAATACTTTAATTAAAATTCTTTTATTTTTTAAATTTTGTGTTTAGACAAAAAAAATTAAAATTGTGAAGGTGAAAGAAAATGAATGTAAAGAGAAGAGAAGATATGATTGGTGTGCTTCCAAGGAGAAAAATATTGATGCGGCATGAGAAGTCATAGGGGAACCGGGACACGACGGCGTACACCACCACACCCGATCACAACATTCAGTCAACGACGCAAGGCATGACTCAGGCCCTCTGCGCCGTCGAGTACCTCCGCCGCATGATGGATAGTAATGGTTGCTCCCCTGACTGGCAGGGTGCAGTTTTACGTGTCCCCCTACACCCACACCCGATCGATGTTCCACGAGCTCAAACGACGTTTCTTGAAGAAGAGGATTATCAGCATGAGGGAAGAGTCGCGATTTCGAAAACGAGATTTTGGAAACTTTCAGGTAAAAGAGAGGATGAAGGAGGTTATAAAGGAAATACGCAAACATTTTAGAAGATTCTTATATCAAGAAGAGAATTTCAATTTCTCACTTTTTAGGAAGAAATTGAAATTCCACATTTTTAATTGTTTAAATTTCTATTTTAAAATCCCAAAATTTAAATTCTTCATAAAAAAATCCAAACAATGAATTTTAGAGTACAAAAATTTAAATTCTTTGATAAATTACTTTACTCAATTAAAATTCTCTATCCAAACATATTCTTAATAATATTACAGAGTGAATAGGCAATTTAGTCCCTGAGATTGTACCCATTTTGCATATTAGTCCCTAACTTAATATTAAATTCAAAATAGTCTCTATCTTTGCATAAGTGTTGCAAAATAGTCCTTCCGTTAAATTTTAAAGTAACGCCGTTAGTGAGGTCAATTTTAGTGCCACGTGGACTATCCGCGTGGCACTAAAGGATGACGTGGCATGACACGTGGACGTGCTTGATGCCACGTCATTTGATGATAACAAAACGAGTAAATAGATAATTTAGTCCCTGACTTTGTACCCCTATTGCATATTAGTCCCTAACTTAATGAAAAATTCAAAATAATCCCTATCTTTTGCATAAGTGTTGCAAAATAGTCCCTAACTTAAAAGATGCCAGAAATCATGCTTAAAGTGTCCATGCATTGCAAAGGTTGTGCCTAGCACGATTTCTGACAGCGCAGATTCCTCCTTGGATTCCTTGTCATCTTTTGATTCCTCTGGTTTTTTCTCTTCTTCTTTCTTTTCTTCTTCATTTGCTTTTTTCTCCTCCACTTTGTTTTCCTCTAGTTTTTTCTCTTCCTATTCAAAACACACACAAAAATCAGAACCCAAAATGATACATTGATGGTAATTGAAGAAAAAAAAAAGAAGAAAAGAGAATGGTTATGCAGACCTCGCCCATTGGTGTTGACAACTACAGAGATAAAGTTGTTGCTGTGGATTTTTGGTTCTTTTTATTTGTGCAAGTGTGTGTGAGTTCTTTTTCGTATATATGCCTCAATTGGTTCAAAACCATTAAATTTGAAGAAGTCACTCATTCTATCATCATCAAATGACGTGACACTAAAATTGACCTTACTAACAACATTACTTTAAAATTTAATGGAAGGACTATTTTGTAATACTTATGTAAAAGATAGGGACTATTTTGAATTTTTCATTAAGTTAGGGACTAATATGCAACAGGGGTACAAAGTCAGGGACTAAATTGCCTATTTACTCGTTTTGTTATCATCAAATGACGTGGCATCAGGCACGTCCACGTGTCATGCCACGTCATCCTTTAGTGCCACGTGGATAGTCCACGTGGCACTAAAATTGACCTCACTAACGGCGTTACTTTAAAATTTAACGGAAGGACTATTTTGCAACACTTATGCAAAGATAGGGACTATTTTGAATTTAATATTAAGTTAGAGACTAATATGCAAAATAGGTACAATTTCAGGGACTAAATTGTCTATTCACTCTAATATTATATGATCGGGTTTTTGCCGACCTTGACTTTTAACTTTTCTGTTATTCTAGCTCTTCTCATGGTTCTTGCTAGTTACGGTTAAAGGTGCCAACATAATTGGAAAGTTAATCTTTTGCTTCAGTTCCACTTTTTTTTTTTAAAAAAAAAAACTTATCGTTATAAGTTAGATTGATGTAAGTTAGATTGAAAAATGAAAAAAAAAGTATTATACCCTCTTGAACTCTTTTTGTAAATAAAGATCTTAAACTTTAATTTCTATCAATTTAGAGTTAAAATACTAATTGTTAAAATACTAATTGAAAAGAAAATCCAATAATTTTCTTACCATAAATGATGATCGTTCTTTTTTTATTCGTTACAACTCATTTTGTAATATATTAAAATATAATTAAAGAATATGAATTTAGAAGAAAGTAGGGGTAAAATAATAAAAACAATAATTTTTTTTAAATTCCAACTTTTATTATGTTTTAATGTTTGGGAAAGTGATTTATATAAGTTTAAAACTAATAAATAATTGAGATTAAACTAAATAAATGACTAATTTATTTTTTATTATTAATTTAATCCGAAATTTTATATAGAAGACTATTTCTAAAAAAGGGTTAAACTTTAAATATTAGTTGAGATGAAATTGAAATTTAGGTGTATGTCCAAAAAGAGGTGAAATTTAAGAGTTAATTGAAATGAAATTAAAGTTTAAGATATTTATTTGTAAAAGGAATAAAATGAATTGAGATGAAACTAATATTTACGATTCTTATTTGTAAAAGTAGTAAAGTATAAGGGGCTAAATGTTTTTTTTTTTTATAAAGAAAATCGAGGTACATGTGAATTGAATTTTCCTTGTCTAACTAACCTTTAATTTACAATAAGTCAAATCAACTCAAGTGTATTGGAGGAGAATCTTATCACCAGGGTATCAGAAGCTTCACTGAGTAGGATTTGCAGCTATCTAGCTGAATGCCAAGAAAAATGCAAATGGAGCAAGGCCATATATATTAAATTATTTCGGACTAAGTGCAGAGAGTTGAATTGCTACGTAGAAATTTTTATCCGGGCTAGAATATATTCTCTTTGGGACAAAAAGTAAATACCTACGCAATAAGTTTTTTAAAAGAAAAATCTAATCTTAATGGCAAATTGCGGTAAATTGGATTGAATTGAACTACGCAGTGTGATTCAAGAAAGGATAGTAATTAAGATTGAATTGAAATGTTTTTTGCCGGTGCCAGTGCCATTAATTAATATTTATATTTTTTGTTGTGTTTTCTGAGACACGATTTTACTCATATTTGATACATTTTTGTGGTAATTTTATTAAATTTTCACAATTACGGTAAACCTTGTCATAAGAGAATAGAGTCGATGTGGCAAAAAACATAATTATTATAAGAGTAATTTAGCCTCTATTAAAGATATTGTTGTCATTATTGTTCAGAATTTTCAAACTAATATTTAATTGAAATTTTAGAGCCTGACTCTGACTATTTGATTAAGAAAAGATTCCTATTCAATTTGAATTCCTGTAAACATCGCTAAAATCAAATAGTTACTTACAACTTCAAACTATTTCTTAAGACAAATTACAGGTTTTTAAAACTTGCCTAAATATTTGATATTAATTTACATACCAATGTTGACAAAAGAAAATAATAGGAAGAAAGACTAGGTTTAAATGCGTCACCAAGAAAGACAAAAAATGATTCCAAAGAAAGAAATTATCAGGCAGGGACAACTGATAGATGTCACCCCAGAATATGTCAAAATTCCAGAACCAGGTTTTGCAATAAATCTTGCTTATTGATTCTGGTTAACTTAGCTATTCTGTTAATCTGACCAACCATAATCACTCAAGCAAAAGATGGCATCACTTGTCAGCCACTATATGAACTTGGTCTTTTTGCTGATAAAGATTTTCTTCTTGAAATGATCTCAGCAGCCCAACTTTTTCCTATTTCAGTTTGAAACTTCCCTGAAGACAAAGTAAAAGATGAAGTGGTTGACACAGGTTCAAATAAAAATTATGAGCATTTCATTTATGACTAAAGTTTCAATTCTACCTGCAGTTGAAAGGAAGAATTCATCCAACACTTTTCCATGTTCTGCACAAGGTACAATATAATTTGAGGTACTTTCATAACAAAGGATGTCATGGTAGGAAATCAATGCCCACATGCAAACATTAGTATATCTATCTATAACGTACCTATTTCATATTCCAGAGCTTGCAGAATCATCTCAACCTGATCCGAATGTTAGAGGAACAGGACAATACAATTAGAAATGAACTACAAGAGCACGGTATTACAGTTCCAAAGATGCATGTTATGAAAGCATAAAAAAATATGGTAAATTACACTTATATGAAACTTTTCTCAAAATTTGTTACAAAAACGTTTAAAACCACTTATATTTAACCCCTCTCATGTTTCCCTTGATTAAAAAACACTGGAAGTGTTAGAAATGAACTACAAGAGCACCGTATTTCAGTTTCAAAGCTGCATGTTATGAAAGCATAAAAAAATATGGTAAATTACACTTATATGAAACTTTTGTCAAAATTTGTTACAAAAACGTTTAAAACCATTTATATTTAACCCCTCTCATGTTTCCCTTGATTAAAAAACACTGGAAGTGTTAAAAAATTATCAAAACTGATAATGTAGAGGTCATTTGCCATGTCTGAAATATTTTTTGCTAAACCTTCATCCACTGAATACATAGTTTTTAATTTTCTGTAATTTATTTCATAGACAGTATTCAGAGCATCTAGAACAATTCTTTTCTATTGTTTTATGTGTGGAACTTGACATCTGTCCTAGTCTCGCACAGAAGACAAATCTAAATGTTCTTAATTTAGTATAATGGATACTTTGGAAACTTAATTATAGGATTTAAAGTTGGTGGTGCACTAAAGTTGATTTGCAAGAGGGGAGGAACCTTCAAAGACAAGTTTAACATAAAAAAAAAAAAAACACAAACCACTCAAACAGCCAGCAGATGAGAGTAGATTATTGACCAGAGGAGGAAAAGTGGAACATGCAATTTTTTTCCTGGGTAAAATTCTTAAGTGATTTGCCTGTTAGCATACAAGTAATTATGAGTCTTCAAGCAGTTAAACCAGACTAGTTGAAACTAAAAACCATTGAAGTGAACTAAACAAACACTCACTGTATGCATGAAAGTATCCAATGATTAAAAGACTTACATATTATGCTTTGACTAAATTGAATGCAGCAGAGACCAGCTAAGTTAAATTAAATGTGCAATTTATGCTGCTTCATGTTATGAGGCAGTATTTAGATTGTCTTTTCTAATCATTTTACCCTTCACAATATTTTCCATAATTTCTAAAATTTCAAATAGGTTGCTATTTTTTTGTTCAATCCTCAGTGATGGACATTAAAATGGCTTTATATACGGGATTCATCACATTGCACTTTCCTAAACTTAAAATCATAATTGAGTAGTCTGATGCTGGTACTTATAATTTCTCAATACCAGCTCTTTCATTTACAGTAAAATTAACATACATTAAATGTTTCCTAACATCAAATTTCTACAGCTTCCACTCAATTACCATTGTTACCAATCACCAATATTGTTCACAGCCAAGAAGTGCAACGGACAACTTCTGTCTTTACATCTCCAAGATCAAATTCAAAACCCAATTATTAATGTTCCCTCCTCCAGATATTCTTCAGTCTAATAACCAGATGATAAATTCTGGTACAAGGTGTTATTAAGTCCCAAGGCAGTCAATGGTAAAAGGAGCCAGTGGATTTTAATGCCTTGAGGCAGATGGTGCCAAAAAGCACAGGCCAAACTGGCATGGTAACACAACCTTGTTTACCATATGACTAGGACTTAGGACTTTCATAATTTTGCCCTTCTAAATAAAAGTAGAATTACAACAAATGTAAAAATGGACCTTTGTTGTCCATGCTTTGTGCCCAAAGGGATCTTGCATCAAGGAGCATATTAAAGATGTAACAAAGTCATTCATATGTCTTTGCTTATACCCCCGTTTGTATGCAATGAAAGGGAACTGAAAAGAAGTGAAATGAACAGTAAAACGAGATGGGACCCACACTTTTACACTCTACTTTAATTCAAAACTTTCATCTCAATTGACTTTCATTCCACTTTTACAAACACTCTATAAGAACTTATACTTAGTGAGTTGGCCCATGACAATATTAGAAATAGAAGAAAACAGTAAAATATTTGACTATATTAAATTGATTTTCCATATAAATTAACTGTCAAGCATAAATAAAGTACTATAGTGCTAAAGCATGAAAATAAGTTGATAAAATGCTCTAAAATTAAAATTATTAACCCAAACAAAGATGGGATCCCTAAAAGTTATATTTGTGATATAGTTAAAAATAGACCCAAGTTAGGCTACTGTGAGTTCACAAGAAAATCCAATTCTATTCAAGAAGAGAGCATCCACGAGAATTATCATCAGGTATTGTTGCGTAGCTGTTCTCACTTCCATTTTTTGTCATTAAGTTATAATATTATTCTTCAATTGACTTTGAGCTTTTTACTGTTGGTGTAGTCTTGAGTTACCCCTTTAGGCTTGATTAAACTGAAAATTTATAGACCTCACATTACTTTTATTCACAAAGTCTTCTCTGATCTAGCTTAGAAACATTAGGCCGCTTACTCTTGCAGTGTAAGAGCAAGACAATGACATTCCTGTGGAAAAATATTTTTGGGATCCTAGGTGAGCATTGGGTGTGCCCTTATATGTAGAAGCAGTTTCTGATGGTTTGCTATAAAGGATGCGTCATAATATGGTAAAACAGACCAAAACTTCATGAATCTTCAGCAAATTTGGCTCTGGACTGGAGTGAGTTGCTAGCATCTTTGAAGGTGTTTTATTGTCACTAAACCTAAATGGGTAAGATTATGTTAATGTGCTATTCTTTGTGATGGCGGCTTTAAGCAAGCTTCCCTTTCTGACAAGCTGAGAGACTCATGGGAAGCCTTGTACATTTTGTATTTTTTTTCTTCAATTTTTCATCTTGTATATTGTTCTTTCTCCTCTTCAAGTACATCTTACCCACTGAATAGTTGATAGTTCTACCTTTCCAGTGAAATTTTTTAACTTAATTAAAACCTATGTCACATCCTCAAAAAGAGTTTATTTTCCACTTCCACCCCTCAATAAAAAATGAATGAAAACCACTAATACATCACCCTTTCTGCTTCCAATATCAACCTCTCTAAAACTAACTATGCGGCTACTGCAAAAATAGTCCATAACCTAAAACCATGTTAATTTTGATTTCAACATCCAGACTCACACATAATGGGCACCTCCATATTAGATAGCATGTGTACCTTGTCAAAATCCTTAACAAGATTTGCCTCTACAGAAGAATTGTTTTCATACTCTTCCCAAAGTTCTTTGATCTCCTCAGCTGTAATAAAGGAAAAAAAAAAGTGACCTAAGTAAATTTGATGCCAAATTTGGAATCTCTGTAAAAAATTCCAAGAAAAATAATTTACAATACCTCTCATCCCTCCACCAAGAAGTTCACACATTTTGTTCAAAGCTTCCAGCTCCATTCTGCTCTTTTCAGCCTTGGGCACACCATCAGATGGTGTTATATCTCCTACAATAGCTATTGAATGCAAAACCAAACTCAAATGTCAATAAATTATAAATCAGCAATATATCAAAGAAGACTTGATATCTCAGCCAATAAGGAAAAAACAATGTGCTCAGTATTCAAAGAATCACAACCACATACAACCAAGTCAAAATTCATGAAATAAAGTCAAATAATTCAACATTCTTTAATTAAATTTTCCCTTCATTGTACATATTATAAACTCTATCTTCCACTGAAAATGAAATGAAATACAATCAGTTTTTATCTAAGGCTATGTTTGGTCCAACTTCTTTTTTTTTTTCATCTTAAAAATAAAAGCTCAAAATAAGAGCTTTAAAAAATAAATAAAGTAGTAGTCTACAGTTGTCATGGGTGTTGGCTTACCCGTCAGAGTCACACGTATTCAAATATTTTCACATCAAATTTGATTGAAAACTGGGAAGCTACAAAGGGAAGCATAAGTTTAGACACAGATCAAATTGCTTGGACGTGTATCCAAACATGCTATTCATTTCTTTTAGCAATTCATCCAATGTAAAATTTGTCACTAAGGTTTAATATAAGGAGATGCAGAAACAATTCAATCAGAGGAAACCAGAAAGATACCTTCTGCAATATCATGCACGAGTGCTATTTTAATACATCTGTACAGCAGGAAAAAAGGAGTTTAAAGAGAAACTCGAGGGGATAACCTAAAACAATTTCAGTAAATATAAATAACAGGAATGGGAGCAAGTAAACAAAGTAAATAACTCCAACAAAAATGAATCTATAGAGAAAAGGAAGTTTTGGACCAAAATCGGTGAGGTGAGATAGAAATATACTGACTCATACTATTACACTATTACACAGATGATATTCACAGGATAAAAAAATCTGTTATTTCGGGTAATGACGAGAGTGCACAGCTTACATTTGCTTATACCATCTAGACTGAGTACAAAATTACAAATCTCACAGACAAAGAAATGTCTCACTGATCTGTGACAACAACAAATAACCTAGCAGTTTTGAAACAAGATTAGAGGAGCTAAGCTTCAACAAGAACTTTGAAACAGGCAATTCATTGTTCAGCCACAATTTAATGCAAGATTTTTTTTTATTTTCTTTTTAAAATTTAAGAAGTGAAATTATGCTCCAAAATGGACAGCAGTTGAATGGTTTGGCCCTAGCTTAAGCCAATGTTTCTAGCTGCGAAAAGTGTTTCTTATTTTAGGTTGTTCTAAGAAACACATGGCCCAAGGAGGTAAAAATTATATAGTGTATGATTTGAAATTTAAGCCTTAAAATAAGCTAATAACATTGAAATGTTAATAGCTAGTATAATGTTCCTACTATTGGATAAATGCAAGAAACCATTTAATTTACCCTTGTCATTATGGACATCCTAAGCATTTATCAGAAAGGCAAATAAAGTAAACAATTGAATATAACATATTGCATATAATAGAAAGATAATAGTGTACAACAGAAAGGCAACAACTATATAACACAAGATACTCCACTAAAACCTTTCAACTTATGTAAAAAAATGGGACATATGATCCAAGCTAAGTGATTTCAATATCCAACCAAAGAATATAGTAATATATCCTATTTTCACAGTTTCACTTAATCATGGAATCTAAGGATGCATCTCATAATCTCATAATAAAACAAACCAAAGAACCAACACGAAAACAGAGACGAGCATCATAAGAATTCATATAACAAGAGATGAAGAGAATTTCAATGTGAAACCTTTCTCGATTCAATCCTGGAACATCGCCAGCAATCAATGCCATTAAAGCCATGCGGTACATATGGTCAGCAATCGATTCAGCACCTTTTATCCCATGATTAACCCATCCTTTCCTTTTTGTGATCTACAAGGCATATACATATGACAAAGAGACCATATTATTTTCTTTCAATATGGATTACCAAATTATATACAGTCTACACAATATTCAGACACATATGTATAGTAAGAATAAATACAAAAAGAAATACATTAAGCTTCCTAAGCCAAAGTGTGCACATTCATGACAGATATGTATTGTTTCTGCATATCTAAATGACATGGGAATGAAACTGCTACTGAATATAATTCACTCTTTTCTTAATTTATGTGGTTTTAGCAAAACTGTATTGATAGTAAACCACCAATAGGGTCTATGCAAGGAAGAACAGGAATGGGAGAAAGGGAGTAAAACCTTAGTAGCTATTAATAGAAATAATAGCAACTGCTAACAATAACTGAAAAACAGTCATCAAAGTTTTATTGTGAGTATTGTAAGATGAATGCGTGACACTTTTGGGGATTCAGGAAAAGAAGAGGGGGAGAACCAGGCCTCTTAGACACATGGAAATCAGAACAATGTCAATGAAGAGAGTTCCTAATGTGCATTCTTCAGCTATGATTCTGTACCCGCTTGGTACTGATTCGGAGTTAGTTTTCCCAAAAACAAAAAAAGAAATCTCATTGTATTTCTGGTCCAGTTCTACTAGACAACTGCTTCAATTCTCAGGCACACTGATAATAGAATAAGGAAAAAGTCTACTCTGGAAAGTTGGAATAGATGTGCAATCTGGTGAATCAGATGCTAAGGTAAGCACAGTAGCAGACGTCCCATTAGCTGGATTTGGCACTTCCAAAATGAAAATAAAAGTGTATTTATCCTTTATTTGAATTAAAGCATCTTGTAAACTTAACTCGCTTCAAATCAACAGTGAGTTAACCCAAAGGGTTGGCACAGAGGTGTAAGGTTCCGTTGCATTCACATGAGTGGAAACGATCTATTCAGCGTGAGAACCTATGTTCGATTCACATTGTGAGCACAATTCCCTTGGGCCAATGGCAACCACGTACCACGAGCGGGATTAGTCTCTAACTCAGTGAGTTGGGAGACACCCGTGGTCTCTAACCCATGACCAAAAAGTCAACAGTGACTTCACTTTATATAAACTCTTACTTTAGAGGAGTTAAATTCCTGTTGGCTTTACTACATATTCCTGTCAGTTAAAAATGCAGCCAATTCCCCAAACACCGTTCTCATATAATGACACTACAAATCAACAATGCACACACCTTCATCCACAGAGCCATGCATTCCCTTGCCATATAAACAAATAAAAAAAAAAATTATATTGCTTTCACCGTTTCCACTACAAGGGGACAACATTTGAAAGAGTTCATTCGACCTTATAAAAATAGTTTATGACCTTCCTATAAGCCCTTTGTAGCTTATTTTAATAAGCTTCATAGCCAAACTTATTATTAAAAATAAGAACTTATTAAACAAATATTAACAGAAAACAAAGGGAAAAAACGTGACACTCTCACAATTATTAGGGCAAACAGTAAACATCTTCTTAAACTAAAGAAATATCACCTAAACCTATCCAACCATAAAGAAATGATATCATATACAATATTAGATCACATTTTCCTAATTCACAAAATACAATCCACCAGAATAAATATACTTTTTTCTTTTCAACAAAAAAGGGTAAATTGGGAATTTAAGGATCACGAGTTTGATATAACATAGAAGACAGAACCAATGGATCATAAAATTTCATAGGAAAAATTGAAGGAAAAGTGAATGGTTGTTGCGTTTGTGAGGTTACCTTGAGGCGGTGGCAGAGAGTGAGAAAATCGATGACCGACGAAGAAGAAGAAGCGGATAACCCAACGGAGGCATCACGAGAAGCGTGTTTGTTATTGATGGGTTCGCCGAAGCCGTCCGAACCTGGAGGCTGGGACCGAACCGAGACGTCGAGCCTGAGGGTCGGAGCAGCGTCGCGGAAGAAGAAGATTGAGGGCGCGAGAACCGAGCGAGAAGGCGAAGCGCGATGCAGCGATGGCATGCAACAACGTGAAGCTGCTGAATAATGAATAATCGCCATTTTTTTTCTTCTTTTTCTTTTTTTTTTAAAAAATCTTTTGTAATATTTGATGTTGTTGGAGAGAGAGAGAGCGAAGGCGACGGAAATAATTAGGACAATGCTTAGGAGTGTGTTTGGTTTCGTCGCGAGTCGTTGGCTGTTGTTTGTTTGTTTGTGACTGATGTTTCTTGATGGTTCGTTGTTCGTCAATGATGGACCTTTTGTTTTGGAGGTTTCAGTAGTGGTCCTGGGAGTGTGGGTCGTGGAATGTTTATGGTGGTAGGAATTGGATCCATTATTGACCTTGAGTTGAGACCAGAAATAGGCCTAGCATCTTGTTGGACTTATTATGGCTTTATTTTAATTTTTTATTGGGTTTAAGTTGTGCAATATCTATGTTTATTCAATAAATAATTTTGGTTAAAAATTTATTAAAAAAAGGTTTGGCTAGAAATATCAAATTTTAATGATGGGATTAATCGAGTGGAGTAAAATAGGTCTGACGTTTGATAGACTCTTTGATTATGATATATAAAATATTTGTAAATGAGATTTAGGTATTGTATTTTTATTAATGTTATTTACTTATCATTTTTATATTAATTAAAGTGCAGGTAATGAGTAAAGGTATGGACATTTAGGTATGCCTCGACATCGGTCAAATTCGAGCATAAGATGCTTAATTTGACCAAAATTGAACATTATCATTTTAAGTTTGTTGTCAACCATGAGCGTCTTTAGGTTAGTCGGATTTGGGCTCGTCAAAGGGTGATTGAGTCGGTTGATTTACAGTGGGTTTAGATATAGTGTCAACACAGAAAAGAATGAAGAATGCAACTATGGTGGAAGGGGACCAATTGATGTTAGAGAATATGAGATCGATGACGAACTGGCTGGTGATGTACCGGCCAATGTCAAAGAAGACGTTGTTGATGTTTTCAAGAAGGGGACCAAGACCAACATTGGTGATGAACTTCTATAACATGTTGGCTTTGAGGAAGTCTTAGTTAGGTTACCAAAGGGGAGAACAATGAAGTAAAATATGAGAAAGAGAAAATAAGAAAGGAGAAAGAAGATATCTCATATCCATAACCTGTGAAATGTGGTCATTAGTCTACTCACGCAATAGCCTCAAGTCATTATTGCCGCCCTAATCAACAATAACACTACGAATGATTTTAGAATAACGTTTCGTTGTTCAATGAATCTCATAATCAAGTCTCACTTGATTTGCCATTGAATGAATAACCTATTTTAAGGACACTATTATGCTATAGACTAATAATATAATAATTGACATGCATCATTTATATATAAAACATATAAACCAAAGTCATGATATAAATATTTTCATAAATGAATTGGTCACCATGGCTAACTCCAACACCACATTGGATAGGAATTAGCAAGATGAGTAACATATAAGTGAGTAAGACCCATAAACCTAATGTCTTAAGGTTTTAGGTTAAGTGTGGTGTCAAACTTGTGTCGTTTGCCCATGACCCATTTGTTGAGATCTCCCCTCGATGTTTACCCCCTCATATTGCTTAACAAGTGATATCTGTGTTGATGGTTCAACTAGGTGATCAACTCAAATGTGTAATAAGAGAATTGGTGGTGGATCCTATGACACTTTAAAATCTCTTATGAATAAGCATGCATTTAATCTTTATTTTGTGAATTCATTTTTTATAAACTTGTTCATTAATGTAATTTCGAAAATGTTGTAATTTAAGAGACGTGGGTAATTTTTTTATACATACAAAGTTGTGATGGAATATAAATCGCTTGTAAAAACAAAAGTGTGGTTAAGTTAAGAGGCATTCATGTCTTAAAACAAATTAGAACTCCTAACTATTTTGATTAGATGTAAATAAATATAAATGATAAAAGTTGTGTCTGATATGCTATCAAGTCATGATCTATCTTTGTGCGTCTGAAGTTTTTAGATGATATACCCATAAGACAATCAGATATAACATTTCAATTGTGTTTAAGACCTTCATTTAATGCTCTATATCTGAGATTCTTTCATGCAGAAAACATTCTCTTAGGATCTGTCAAAGTCCTATGAAAAATAAATGAAACCCACAGTCTGGAAGATGTTGATCCTCATTAAAGGGTGCATTCTGTTGTTAAAGACCTGCTATGATGAAAGAAGTGACTTCCCTGTTGAAGTACAAGACACATTATCCTATCAGCATGATCTTTGCATGAAAAAGACACGTGCATTTAATGTTTGGGGACTCAAGACCTCATATGAAAAACAAAGTGAAGAATCCAACCGTTGAGAGACAATGAATACTTGGAGATGAAGGCTATATATAGAAAAGGCTTTGAAGAAACAAGACACGAATTATCTACCCGAATATTTCTTTTATTTTTTCTTGTAAAGCTTTCTATTAATTCTTGTAAAGATACAAAACTCTCAAAACACCTTGTATACCTTAAGAGAAAAGACTAAAAGTGCTGAGTAATATATCCTTTTGTAAGACGATCATACTTTTTAGTCAGTGTGCAACCTTCCAACAAATCTTATCTTGTTGATTTGTTTAGAGTTAGCAGTGGCTTGGTAGGACAAAGAATATTAGATTTATGTCAAGCTTAGGGTTGGTTTGCAAGTGAAAAAGCCAAAAGTTGCAGTGAACAATGCTTGTAACTTTGATAAGTTAGTGGAAACTTGGTGGTTGCCAAGAACTGGACGTAGTCTTGAAGTTGAGACGAACCAATATAAATTCTTTGTGTGCTTTCTTGTTTAACTGACAAAGGATTTTGAATTTGTTTTTAGATCTCACATCCTCTTTTTAAAGAAATTATTTTTCTCATCATCTGATCTATTTATATTCATCAGACGATAAATGTGTCTTACAATCTTAAGAAAAGTTTTAAATTTCTAAAAACACAATTCAACCCCTTTCTTGTGTTATTTGATTCTATATGTGTCTTTTGAAGTGTTTTAAGAATGCAAAACGACATTTTCGAATATAAACCATACACTTTCAAAATGAAAGCCAAAGATAAGTGAGATAAGCTTTAGATTATTGAATACATATAAGAGTGCATAAATATATAAAGTACTAAGTTTTGAGAGCAATAGATACATTAGGGTGCAAATACATCCCAAAATACATGTAATGGAAACTAATGACTGAATATACAAGCAAAATGTTTGGAACCTAGGCTTACAAATACATATGCATCAAAAGGGAAAACACCTAGTCTTTGAGTAATCACCACTAAACTCAACCATGTTTGTCAGACTAAATCAAGTGAGATATGATGATACTGGAGATCTCTAGCAAAATCCCTGGGAAGAAATCTCATGGTCTCATAGAGATCAAGTCAGACTAAGTTTGTCTCAAAATCGTCTAAATCTCCCTTAAAATCCTTATTGTAGTTCTTTGCCTTGTTGTCCCCAAGGCCCCTAACTAGTGGTGGATCTCCTTCACGGGCATAAGACCAGGCAAGAACCAGATTTCGAATATAAAAAAGGTTTGGGTAGAAAATGGGAAGCTAGATCCCAAGCATGGGCTCCTTAGTGGCATGGCATCAGGAATAATAATGAGAGCAAATAAACTTTCTAAAGGTGTGTCTAAAAGAGGTGGTGACGAAGATGAGGCCAATGAAGCCAGATAAGAGAAGATCTTTATAACCTCCACAAGTGTTGCCTTCTGACCCTAAATACAAACGTAAAAGGTGAGTCTTTCTGCTTTGTCAACAAAACATAGAAAGACTTTAACAAGTTGCATACACAATCTATTAACCACAACGATGTGGTTATCTACCGGATCTCACTCATAACCAAAAACATTTCTTTTTACCATCTCTACAGATGTATCACATTGGTCAATCACCATTGGAACTCCCAAAACTTACTAGTACTACAACATTTTAATTTGGATGACTTCCGAGAGTACACCTCTACCATGGTACAGTGGCAAACTCTCATCGGTCGGCTATCCCTCACATTTGTCGAGATTGTCAAGTCAGCTTTGTGGAAGCGTGACCACAAACTCGATGCTAGATCCCCATAAAATAGCAAGTCAATAAGCATAACCAGATACCATTCTATAGGACCATTTAATCTTTGAGGACTGAATCCTCAACATACTCTTCATTGAGGAAATTATATTCTTGTTGTTATGGGGTTTGATTGCACACAATACTGAATGTCGACAAATGACAAACTGAGTCTGAGATCCAATCTTGGATTTAACGACACACACACATATCAACAAGTGAGGACCCTGTCCACCCAACACCTCATGGTGTTAAAATTTCCAATTAACTGTTGTCTTGTGAGCTTTAACAACTTTCCAGCATGATGCCACCACACAACTCTCTTCAACTTGCATTTCAACATTCCATTGTGTATTTGCATCTACTTGCATGTCTCTCAAGTGCCTTATTCTCACTAGAATAGAATACTACTCACACTAGTACTCGTGCTCGAGTCCTTGTGAGCTATCACACAACAATTCAAATCTTTCAAGACGTATAATGACTACTAAAATAGGATTGTAATTGACATCGGGACTTATACTCAAGTCCTTATAACTACCACACAACAACATCTAACAAAAAAAGGTAATTACATACTACGGTTATAAACCAACTGTATCACACACAATCATATGCATTTTCAGTGCCCGAGGTCATACCTCCTAGTCTCCAAATAAAATAATGCATACAACAGTAATAATTGCCTAGGATTCACACTTCTTGGGTCTTTCAATCAATTCAAAGCATATCACAACTCACAAGTACATATATCAACAAATAATTTCAACAAGTCACACTTAGCTAAAAATAAGAAACTTAGCTCAATGAAATTTAGCTAAGGAATTTTGGCAAAGAAACATTTTACATAACCTTGAAGATAATTTCAACAATGCGCAAAAACCCTAACCCTTATAAAACATAACAGATTCAAGGCTCAATGAAATTTAACTAAGGAATTTTGGCAAAGAAACATTTTTCACAACATTAAAGATAATTTTCTTAGCTTTGTAACATGGTAATGCAAAAAATTATAAAAAATCCACAAGAAATCCTAAAAATTCCACAAACAACAAAACATAGAGGTTTCCAATTTTGACACAGTTCAAAGATGTCAAATTTTCTCCCTCTTCCCAAAACCAATTTGAATGCTACTTTTTTCCAGTTTGAATCTAACAAAAATGTATTTCCAACAAAAAGGTAAAAATCATGCCAAAATTCATTTTCTAAAATTCCTAGTAAATTTTCCTTTCAAGACCTTTTCCTTGACCTAAAAAATAGTCCTTCCCGCAACCACTCTATTTTGTTTTGCCTTTTAAAATTTGAAGCTAACCTTTATAATTTTTATAATGTACATGGTCAAAAATCTGTTTCTCTCTAGGTTAAGGAAATGCAAACACATTTTCAAGATGATCACCATAAAGGTTCAAAAACAAAGAAAATCACACACTGCCAAATCTTAATTGCACAATATGACAATCACCTTAAATGTAACAGATAAGCCTTAATTTGACCTAATCTCACAAGGTCTCTTATCAATGAGTTGTTCACATTTTTTCTAGTTTAATTCAAGACCAATTTAAAAGGGTAGATTTTGAGAAAAGTTCAAAACATCGAGATTGGTCCAAAGAACCCGAACTTCCAATCAGTCTCACCATCATTAAGGCTCAAAATTTTGGAAAAATGGGCAAAGTCTCTTGTGTATTTTTAGCTCTACCAAATAAAATCCAAAGCAAAAAGAAGAAAATAAACCATACTACCAATTTCAAGACAGTTTCACAACAAAAATAGTTTTCTCTACAAAACATATTTTCTCTTTAAACCATCTTTTTTTTGTATAAGTAAATTAAACGGAGGTTCATTGTATCCATGGTTACCTCCTCGCGAAGGTAACCATGGGGTTGAGTTCACACAAAGAACTCCCCCTTACCTACAGTAGGTTGCATGAAATGAAGGAGAGGAAAGGTGAGGGAAGACAAGTTGATCTCTTGAGCTCTAGCACTTAGCACCAACAAGAATATGAGTTAAAACAATCTCGTTCTGTTTCTTCTCCAAGGCTCATGATCAACAACAATGGAGGGAGAGAGAGAGAGAGATAGAGCTTTGTTTTCTCTAAGTATGGTGAAAGGTGAATGAAGGAGAAAATAGTGGTGTGTAAGTTACAAAGGGGAAATGGAGTGTGATGTTGTGTGGGTTTGTGAGGTGGTCGTGTAGGTGTTGGGAGAAGGTGTGAGTGGAACTCCACATCTCCACTTGTGGGCATGTGGGGTGACATGTTTCTGAAGAGGTGTCAACAAGTGAGGGTTTAATTACACAGTGTAATTTTACGTTGTGTAATTATACCATGATGCAATTAAATTTTATAAAACTTAATCACTAAAAGAACATCTTTGCTAGTTGATCATTTATAATTTATATGTAAAAATTTATTTACAGGTAAAATTCTCGAGTACTAAATTATCAGAAAAATTTAGAACTTTAGTATTTTAAATTAACTATCAAACAAAATAATTTAGTCACACCTTAAAACAATATTTTAAAATAACTTTGCATACAATTAATTGTAAAAGAAACACTCATAAACAATTCAATCACAAACAAATATGTGTGTGTGTGATATGGTAAACTCTTTGACTTAACCATTATTAAGAACTACTAATTTCCTCTATTTTTCATTCTTTTCTTCAATTACTCAACTAATTATTAATCACATGCAATTACTCAAGACATATTTTTTCTTGTTAAAAACAAATAAATCCTAACCAAATCGCTTATGTGTTTACTTATTGGATCAAAATTTTGGGGTGTTATAGATCCAAGTTTGGGGATCCCTTGTATCAAAAGTATTATTGATAGTGGATTCATATATGCAAAGATAAAAAGTCTTCAATATGGAGTTCAAGTGGTGTAAAGGCCTAATAGGCAGTACAAATATTTAAAGCATATTGGTAGAAATGGATAACCTTTAAAGGCAATCATTGAATACTCGTGGATTAAAAAAAAAGACTTCAACTTAAGGGAGACTTATCATTTGAAAGATACTCGCATGAGAGATAGATTGTTTGAGTACAAGTGTGAATGAGAAGTCCCATGTACATTGGTCGTCTGTTACACATAAGATTGTTTGACTTATCATGGATACCTCGTCTTTGACAGGCTCCATGATATTATCTCTAACAGCACAGACAAAGAGAAGCTGAAAAAACAAAAAAAGACTACATGAAAGTAATATTATAAGAAAATGTGTATTAACAAATTTTATATTGATATTATTGAATATATTATAATATGGTATATTGTGAACTATGCTGGCCCCGTTTTTGTAAACATCTTTACTACAGATTCTATGTAGCTGGGAAAGTGAAGGCATTATATGTCTACATTGAATCAACCTAAATGCTTAAGCCAATGTCAAATAAATACAGTCAAGCCATTGTATGTCTACATAGAAGCATTGCTTTTACCAAAAACGAGCACTGCTTATCTTACACAGCATATTAAGGTCCCACACAAAACATAATCAACTTCTACTTACTAGATATTACAGACTGCAGGTAGTAGTTGACTTTCAATGAACGGGGGGAGGCAGATGACACAGTCGGCTACACACACTAAAATTCGTTGTTCTGTACACAATACTGCAACACCATCAAAATATTGAATTAGTGAGAAAAAATATACATCAAAGATAATACAGGGAATGACCATCAACATTATCGTCATTAATTGATAATGTATCAAATATAAAAGCACCATGAACATGCTTACATAGAAAACATAAACAAATAACTTCTATTTAACAATCTACCTCTGATGTATTATGTCTTCTGCATGTCCCTGTCCAAAACTAATTAAGGCAGCCGTTACCACACTAGCAGTAAGAAGTCCACCTGAAATTAACACAACATACTTAATCAAACTCAACTAAACAAAATAAGTTGAATGACAACGACAACATAATCACAAAACACTACCATATGTTACATAATTGAACACTACACCAAACAACATATCATTTGTTGTGTTTTGAATGATTCCTAAGTAGATTGGGAAAGGGGGGGACTGGCCATTTCTCCAGTCCAATCATTATTTGAAGCTAACACTGCATCAAACCAGGGCTGAATCAGCTGGTTTTGGTTCAACTGGTAAACTATTTCCAATTCAACAGGTTCAAGTTAGTGATAGTGTAGAGTAGCAGGCTATATCAGGGGACAAGATACAACTTGTGTTATTCATGGCTATAAGTTGTCTTTGCTACCAACGGTAATGCACATCTCCATCAAGAGACTGCCTTTATCTCTGCATGTGGTCCAGTTTTATCAATATCAACCATTATTGAAGATAATGATCATGAAGATGGTTTTGGTTATGCTTATTGGTTGACTTAGGCTTTTGATTCCATTTAAGTAAGCCTGAATTGGGGTTAAAGAAGTGAATTTAATGTATTCAAATTCGTCTCATACACCGGTAAGACCAAATTAATCATGTGGAGTGGATGATGCAATGATTTTATCCGAGGCTATCGAAGAATATGGAGAGTGACTCTCATGATTTTCATTTTAATCAACCATTGAAAGCCCTTAAAATATACTAGTAGTATATAAGTTTAATCAAACCTAATGTATAGCATAAAAATATGTAAGGATTGAGTAGTTAAAACACCGATATTACTCATTTACTCTGACCATCAACAACTTCTTGTAGGTGATATATTAATTAACAAAGAAATAGCCTACTATATTTTAAATTAGACAATGTATATATCCCATACATATAATAAAAATAGTTTTGTTCACCAAATCAAGCTTAGAAGAGATTAACTTTCATATACTCTTCTATACGAATCAATGTCATTAGGGAAGCAATTAAGGGGACCACTAGTCTACAAATGTGAAGAGGAAGTTAAATGACAGCTATACATAACACACAATGGTGGTTGATTCCTTATAAGTCATTTTAGTTTAAATAAAATGAAATGTAAATATAATTAAACACAGAAATACAAAGGTAAGTATGCATCTTTCTCTCTCTCACACACACACAGACGAGGGAAGCAAAACATGGTAATTGTCTAAAAAATGGATGAAAGAATTGATTCTATAAAGAAAAATACATCTAATAAAACATTTAAATGAATTTTAAATAGAAAAGAACTTAAGAGTATGCATATGCTTACATGACATCACAAATATATGGTTCCAATACTACTAAATACACAACATATTAAAAAATCCTATAGGAAAACAAATATTAAAGAATGACAACATGCAAAATCTACTTACATTAAGTGATATGTACAAGTATTCTAAAACCTTCCCAACTATATCTTCCTCCACAAATGGTGACAACACACATATTATTTGGCAAGCACATATTTTACGTCTATGAATGTGGAACAACAATGTAACAAATTGAACAAAATGAGATATAGCAAAGATTGATAAGAGCAAAAATTACACTAGCAATCAGAAATTTGCAGTATCATGCCATATTCAAACCCTTCAAAGCAGAAAATCTTTAGAGACATTCTCAGGGACATAAGGCTGACTAGTATAATTCTAGTTGAACAGAGAAACAAAAGGCCATGATACTTACAGCACTGTACTATTTGTATAACTTATTTGCAAGATCTTTATCATTCAACTATATCAACACATGTTATACTTAACATTAGCATTTGAAAATGATCTTCTGATCTTTGTAATAAATTGAAACTGTGAGCTGAAAAAGCGCTTGAACAGAACCATATAGGGCATGAGCAAAAAAAATTATTCCAAAGAAATTACACTCCAAAATTTGCATAGTATAGCTGCAGCCATATTAGTAAATTTACTAACATTATGCTCATTTCAAATTTAGAACCATATATCATGCTCTTGGAATTTGTATTAGAAATTAGTCTACCTTATAATGTCATAATCATTTGTAATAAAAAACTAGCTTACAACAGTTAAAGTCTCTGCCGTTGGCTTACAATTGATAAAAACCTGGGGAGAAGAAAGTAGAAACACACCACAAAACCTAGCATTGCAGTTGGAGATCTCAAGGGCTTATAAACCCACAGAAAAATCATGTACTTTTAAATGTGAGACTCTTTTAGAGTTTGGATTTAGCCTAACTCAGCACCATAAGTTAGCTCAAGAGCTTACCTTGGTGAACACTTGCAGGGCGCGACAAGTAAAGGGCACGAGCCCGAGGTGACGATCGTCAGAAAGTCATGCACATGCCACGTGGAGCTCAAGGGGGTGCATCTAGGGTTCATTTGCGGACGTCACGGTGGTGCACCTACGGTTCCTTTGCGGAGGTCACGGTGGTGCTCGAGTTGTTAGGCCAGTTGAAGAAGAAGAATGAGAGGGAGGGTTTTCGATCGAGGAATGAGTGCACGCTTTTGGAATATTTATTGTCTAATGTCTATGACGGTGTATACGTAAACCCATCTTTGTGTCTCACCATTTCTACGACGGTGTTTACATATACACTGTCTTAGATAAGTTAGACTTAATTGCAAAAATGCCCCAGCCTAACCTACTAAGACGGTGCTGCAACCAAAGGTCATTGTAGATGTAAAATATTTACATAAATGCCACCGCGCAGGCTACTACGACATTGATGGTGTGTCGTAAAAAAACCTTTTTTAGTAGTGAGTGAAGGAAGGAAAGTTGTAGCGGTCCTTGGAAGTGCAATCAAATTTAGTGAGGGAGTTGAAACTGGTCCATTTGCGTGGTGAAAGAGTTAAAGGATTGTGCCATGCGACAAGGGTGATTGAAGAAGAGGAAGGGGTGGCAATAGTTGTTTTCATAGGTGGAAGAGTCTTCGTAGAGAATAAAGAAGAGGTGGGAGGAGTCTGAGGTGGGGGTCTTGTGCTTTGAAATGTCATTGCAAAAAATCACCTCCAACAACGAGTGATGGCAGGAGAAATTTGTTGGGAGGAGCTTGAAAGATCTGGTGTAAATTAACCTATAATAACACATCAATCCAATGGTTGACAATTATTGTGCATAATTAACCACCTATCAAGGTAGTTAACCAAAACAATATGAACGAGTTTTACTTTTATATATGTTTACATGCAAAATAGCCAAATTACATAGAAGACAAATTCCCTAAAAATCCATGTTTCCCTAAATGAAACGACAAAACATTGAATTTGAATGACCTAATCGTTTATCCCAGGCCTCATTTTGATATGCTACATATCATTACAAGCTAAAAACAAAAGACCAGAAAGTGTAAATTGGATCGGAATGAACAATTTGCCCACTTTATGCCTTCTCGTGGTCACCTTCCCCTACTATTGATCTTATAAGACAACCAACTGGAGAAAAATGCACATAGCAAGTGTTATCAATTAATTGTCCAACAGAAATTAAGTCAGAAAGAAAGAATAAATTGATATCTCCAACAGAAACAATTTTAGAAGTGTATTATATATCCTTATTCCTTAATAATATTCCTTAGCAATTTGAATGTGTTGTGCATCCTAGTAAGATTGAACATTAATTGTAAAAACACGCAGTAGTCATATGAACCGAATCCCTAAAGAGCAAATCATGGTTGAGAAATGTAGTTTGGCTTACCCTAATCAAACCCCTAATTAAGGCTGAAAGCATTGATATTATCATCTGCTAGTCAAAACAATATTGGAGATTGTGGAAGATTTTTTTTTTTTTGAAAGGCTGGAGACTGTGAAAGATGCTGTGGAGGGTACTAACCCATTGTGGGTGAAAGGCCTAAACTTGTCACTATTCAGGTATTGTAGGACACTCTTTAATAATATGATGTATGGTATATTAATGTATTCTCATAATGTGTAAACTAATAGTTCATTTTTTATCAGACAAGCTAGGGTCATACCAGCAGAAGCAAACCCAACGCATCCACCACTAGTATATAACATTTTTCTAATTAATGAGTTAAAGCTTAAGGCTTTTGAGTAAGCAAGATTAAAAATCTCAGTCCAAAACACAATGATTACTAGCAGCTAAATAAACAATAATAATCAATGTTTCTATTTAAAAATAAGACATCATAAATTAATATGTGAATAATAATTAGTCTTAAATATATTCAATTCTTATATTAAAATTTCAATTTATTATATATATACATAATATATACATTGTAATAATACTTTTAATAGATATTTTTTAAAAAAAGTTAAAAGGTTAAAATACCAATGCAATCATGATTAGAATAATAACGAGGAAATTATTTTTAGTTTTATAGTGTGGAATAAACATTCCAAAATGAATAGATAGACACAATTACAGAGGTTCTAAAACACTTTTTTATATATTTTTTTTTTACGGATCGGAATAAGCTTACATGAAGACTTTTACAAAGTGTTTTATTGAAAAGTGATTTTTCAACCTCATACATGCCCACTAGGGAATGTGTTATAATTAAAACTGTTGATTGAGGTAACAACCTAGTTAGTTCTAAGTTAGTTTAACTAGAACGTAACCAACCTCATAGTAATTAACCCTCTCATCATAAGCCACAAAACTTGCACTCGATTCCGATTTAACTTAACTAGAGAAAGACCCTACAAAGATGGCTACATCTTAATCCAGCCTAATACTTCCAAGTTGGTCTCACTTCTGACAGGTCAAAAGACCAAAGGGAAGAGATATGGTACGGGGACACGTTGACTTTGCTCCTCAGAGTCATGTACTTGTTGCAAGCTAATTATAAAGTTCTGAATCTCATAGAAACAAACACCATATTGAAGATTTTGTTTTGTCCCGTAGACTTTCTGCCACTGCCCTTATTATTATTTCCCACGAACCTGACTAGTAGTAGTGATCATGGAGTGAGTGCATGCAAATTTAGATAAGTCAATCTCCAACACCAATCATAATATAGCACATGTGATGAACCGGTCAACCTCATCTCTATAGGATTCGAATTTGTAATTGAGTTAATGAATGCTTTCCAAGAGACTTCTCTTGTCCATACGTGAATTTTGTGTGATAGGTAATGCGAACATGCAGTTAATTTTGACAAAGTCTGTACAGAATATTATTGTGTAACAAAGAGAAATACTAAGAAAAGAAGTGTGAAACAATAAGGCTAATGAGATGAGGGAATTAAAAAAAATAAAATTAAAGCGTTAAAAATGTTGTAAATTTCGTTATATGAATAATGTAATTCTTTAAAAATATACTGCACGCCAAACCCCCCCTCCCCCCATATATGTGTAAAACAGTACATTCTCATTGATTTTCGATGTAAGTTAAATGTTCACAAGTTTTTCTTAATATAGATTTGTCTTGTATACATTTTCTGTTGTCTGATTTTATAATAGGATGGTTTTTAACTTTTTTTTTTCAAAAACTAATTAGAAATCAACGTTAGTTACAATGGATGTGTATATTATTATTAAATGATGTGATAATATATATATATATATATATATATATATATATATATATATATATATATATATATATATTAGTTATTATTATATTTATTCTTAATAAATTAAGGCTCTTCTTAACTTTTCTAATATTTAATATCTCTTAATGTATGTAGAGGTGTGGGACAATGATGCTTGTGCAACTTGAGTTATCAATGTTATTAAATAAATTAAAATTTTCATTTTCTTAAATTTAACTTACGATAGACCGACTCTCTTTAGGTCGGCATGCATGAGACCACACATATATATTTCATTTAAACATTTATTGTGGTATATACACGGTAGGAAAAGAAAATAGACAAATAATAATTATTGCCCAAGAAAAAAAACCACACATCTATATATGTGCTTGCCTAAATTTTATTACTCTACCTACGTATCATCTTCTAGCTCCTCCTTAAAAATTAAGAGTAATGATCATCTCGTATCTTTTGAAGAAGTTTAAAATAAGTGTGAAAAAGAGAGAAAAAGAAAAGAAAAAACAAAGAATGAGATAAAAAAAGAGCAAATAATAGTCAAAGAAAGATGCAAGAAATCAAAAGTTGAAAAATGAAGTTATCTTTAACGTATCCATAGTTTCTCTTTGATACAATGTGACACTTTTAGGAGAGAGAAATATATGATAGAAAGACTAGCCATATCATCTTGTTCAGTCACCCCTTCCGACAATGACAATAGTAAATCCAAACGACGGTGTAAAATCAATATCGGTATCTCATAAAGACAACTATAGGAATCACAAGTAGTTCTTGTACGAATACAGCACCTACACTACCACACAACATATATAATAGCTACATATATACTATTATTATTATCACATGCTAGTGTTTGCATGAATAAAATTGAATATCTGCTGGACGGAGCTGGCTATATCTTCTGCGGTGAACCTTGAATCACTAGCCACCTACACAAGCATTAGATAAATCAAGTTAACACAAAGATCTCAAAGGAAATCATAGATGTTAATTTATGATTTATATGCTTTAGGGCTTAAATAACTTGCCTCTAGTGTATAATAGAGAGCAAGCTAGGTTGTGTTAAACACTTTTTATAAGGTAATATTTATCAAAACTCCAAAGTCCAAACATAGATCACATTTAGGTTTGAATCAAGTTCAGTAGAGGGATAGGACTATTGTTATTATTATTATCATGCTTAAAGGTTTATGGGGGTAATTTGTGGGGAACCATATATATATACCTTGACATTGAATGAATAAAGAACTGTTTGTTCAATGGTGGTGATGTTGGTGTGAAGGATGATAAGTTGTAGATCTTCAAGTGCAGCAATGGTCTTGATCAACTGTCCTGGCCTCCTCCTTGATAGGATTTTGATCATGGCATCAAATCCTAGAAGCTTCACTTCAACATCGGCCAAACAAGACTTGCACTCTGCGGTTTCTTCGCGGAGGCCAGTCTCCATCTCCACAAGCTTCATCTGCTCGTTTGGAATAGGCAAAGTTGGAAAGAATGGAGGCTGTTGTTGTTGTTGTGCCACAAGAGAGGGATCCCCAACTTGTCTTGCTTGAGCTTCTCCAAGTAGCCTCCTCCTCTTTTGTGACTCCAAACATTGAAGAAGTTGCTCCAATTCCCTCACAAACTCTATAGCCCCTCCAATTATAGAAGCTTGATCACCCTATACATAAACAAAAAATGAAGGAAGGAAAAAATAGGACAACATATGCAAGATTTGCTATGGTATTCAGAGAAATCAAAGAGTTTTGGTATAATTGGTTTTTTGAGTCAATATATAGTTGAATGAGTTTCTTTTTGTTCATAAAAATTAAAGACATATACAGGAGGACTTTAACAACAATTTATGCACTTTGCTTAATTAATTGAGTTAGACTTTCTCAATATAATTGAATGAGTTTAAATATATGAAAGAAGAAAGATAGAGAATGATATTTTGAAATCTAAGAGTTTTGGTGTAACTAGTTTTTGAGTCAATAGTTGAATGAGTTTAGACATTTAAAAGAAAGAAGAAAATTAGAGAAAGAGAATTTCTCAATAATATTATCAAAACCCTTAAATTTTCGAGCGTGCCATAGAAACCGAATTAATTAAAGGAAACAAAGATTTGAATGCATAGATGCATACCCTTTGGACGTATGAACCAGGCATGAGGGATCTAAGGACACGAAGATGCTCATTCATTTGCTTCCTACGGTTCCTTTCAACCGCTATATGAGTCATGCGCTGGCTCTCAACCTCCTCACTCGTCTTAACAGTTCTTGGTCTCTTCTTCTTGCCGTTCTTGTTCTCCTGCACTGCACAATTCTTCTGCTGAGGCTCTTCGTGTCCAAGAAACCGAATCTGCACCGAGTTGTTGTTGTCGTCGGAAACACGAGTTGTCTCTTCATCTTCTCTCATCATCATTCCCTGATCTTTGCCTTCCACACTCACCAAATTGAACCTCTCATCAAGATGATGATGATTTTCTGCTTCATCACCATCAGGGTCATCATTATTCACCATCATGTTCTGCTGATGATCCTCCTCCATCTTGTCGTTCAACACGGGAAACTTAAGAAAATAAACCGGGTCTATTGCAGATTCTTCACAGCTTTTTGCTTGGTTCAAAGCCAACTTCGGTCCAAAATCTGCAAACTGCATCACATCTGCAAAACTGAGTTTGTCATAGGATGTTGTGGCAGCACTGGTAGCAGTACCATAAAAACCATGTGGGGGTAGTGTTGTTGTTGTTTGAGGCATGTAATCCACCATTGATCCAATATTGTTGTTTTCATCACCAGAACCTTGTTGGAACTTCATCATCAGGTGTTGTTGGTGTTGATTTGGTGCGTACAAATGATGATGTTGTTGTTGGTCTAGAGAGTAGTCTAGTGTGTTGAAGCTTGGAGGCATAGATAACGGTGGTGGTGGTGGTGTCTGTAGTGAATAATATGATTCTTCAGCAAAATTGGAGCAAAACAACAACATATGGTGATGATGATATGAGAGAGTGAAAAGATCTGACATAAGAAAAAACTTTAATGAAGCCAAAAACATAAAAGAAGATATATGTGTCTGTACCGAATAGTTGTGATCTTTCTCCATTCCTATTAGCTTATAAAGAAGATGGCTTTAATCGAGAGAAACCCTAATTGACCTCACTTCATGTAAAGACAAAACCCCACACCCAAGTTTCTTGAGGACCCTCCACCTGCATCATTTTGGCACATCCACTTATTAAGTATCATACATACATGATATGTTGATTAAAATAACTAATAGTGCATATTTAATTAGGGTATATTTATTTTTTTATTTTTTATTTTCAAAATTTTCTTTCTTTTTTTAATCTGTTTCCTTGTTTTCAAACAATTTGTTTTTGTTTTTTTGGGTTTCTTATACAAATCTGTGTGGACAAGAAACATATATATTGAGAACAATATGATAATCTTGTAAGTTAAAAGTGAAAAGAATAAATAAAAATAGACCCTTAGAAACACTTTTTGTTGTTGAAATAATTGCTTTTTAAAATTTTCTTGGCTAATAAAAAATAAACGACTATTTCTTCAAAATAAATTGAATCAGCAACCATGTAACATGATTAAATATACAAGGAATTAATAAACAAATTAAAAAGACCACAAATTAGAGTTTATTTTATGCATATCAATATTAAAAAATTTCTGTTTTTAAATATTTTTTTGTTTTTTTCTTGTATAAATATTTGAAAACACGAAACAAACAAAGAAAACAAGATGAAAATTTTATAAATTTAAAATAAAAAAATGAAATCAGATCCTTAGAAACAATTTCTTTTGAAATATTTACAATTTTTCAAGGCTAATACAAAAAATAAGGTAACGATTATTTCGTCAAAATAAATTGAACCAAGCAGATGTAATACGAGTAAGTAAAGGAACAAAGAAAAATATTATATAAATCAGAGTTTATTTTATGCATATGAATATTAAAACTAATAAATGAAAACAAGCCCATATAAACAAATTATTTTTTTGAAAAATTACCATTTTTCAAGTCCCCTTGGCTAGCTAATTAAAAAAATAAGGCAACGATCATTTCGTGAAAATAAATTGAACCAAGCAGATGTAACACGAATAAGTTAATGAACAAAGAAAAATATCATATAAATCAGAGTTTATTTTATGTATATCAATATTTAAAATAATAAATGAAAAGAAACCCATATAAATCAGAGTTTATTTTTTAAAATATTTACCATTTTCAAGTTCTCTTGGCTAATAAGAAAAATAAGGTAACGCTTATGTCTTCAAAATAAATTGAATTAAACATGTGATACGAATAAGTATAAGGAACAAAGAAACCAGAAATTATTTCAATTAAGCATATATATATATAATTAAGATTAACAAATGAAACAATTATGAAAGAAATTATGAGCTATATATGGAACCTGCAGGTAGGAGTGAGGGAATCGAAATTGGAAGGAGACAAGGGAGAAATTCAAGTGGGGTCTTGAAGACTTATGTAGAACAGAATCATGAAAGGGGAGTGTGCCCCACGAGTAGACCACCAGAAGAGGACGATATGGAAAAATGGGTACGTTATTGTTTAATTGAAGGGTGCTATATAGTGATGGTTTTTTGTGTCTATATAATAATAATAATAATGAAAATGTGTGGGGGCGCTGAGGAGGTTGGGTTTGACTTGTGTGTGGTCACAGAAAAGGAGAGAGAGAGAGAGAGAGCCAAAGGGTGATTAAATTTCCACCTCACTTGTGATGATCACCACCTTTTATTAATGTGTGTCACAGGCTACCAACGCTCTTGTGGTTACTTTGCCGCCTTGGTTCATGAGGTAACGCTGAACAAGAGTGTACACTTTTTTTAATTTTTAATCTGAACTTTGAACTTTGAATTTTCTATTAGGGTCACATTCAGGATCTATAGCACATGTATTTTTCTCTGTGAACTCTTTATTTGGGAAAAAAGAGAAAGAAAATTCTTAACTTCTTCCGAGAATTTGTTGGTGCATATGACTCACATGGCCACATGAAAATTTTCCCGAAAATAGACAGGCCTCCATGAATTTTTTACGCGAGTAGCTAGGTGTTTGTAAGTTTCGCAGATATATCCTTAAAATTATCACCCCGCGGTAGAAAATTGAGCTTCATGCAAGTTTCAAAACCCTGTGAATTTTGAATAATTAATCTATTGAAACAAAGGCTTATTTGTTTGGTCTCTGAAAGAATATTTGTACAAGTATACCTGTGAGACTAGTTCTCCTTTTGTTGGGATGTTAACCAGCGAAACTCTCCTCGTAATGACAACTTTAAATTAAGGTAGAAAAGAAATAATTGAAATTATACAAATAAAATGCATGGTTGACGCAATTAAACCTATGGTCATGATGTTGTCAGATGGGTGGATCATAACCTATTCGGCCTAGCCCAAGTGAGTTAGGACCAAATTAACTCAAAGAATTGCTTTGTATATCCAGCAAATTTCAAAATTCTGAAAGTATCCCTCGCTTCTAACTTCTTCGTTTTCCTTCTTCACGCAATCTTCATTCTTGTTTGCCTTCTTTCTCATGAGAGGTGGTAGTTCGTTGATGTGTCTGTTTGGTCGAGAGGCTTTAGTTACAACGGTTTGTTGGCAAGTGGTGGTGGTTAGTGTGACTGTTAACGGCAAAGGTAAGATATATTACTTTTCTTCTACAACTTCGATTTAGTTTTATACGAATTTCCAATTCATATAAAACTTATGGAGTGATAATCCGTAATTACGAATTATTCGTAAGTTTTATATAATTTATAGATTATATCTGTACGATTGTTATGGATTATCAATCCGCAAGAATCTTTTTTTAAAAAAATAAAATAAAATTTGTTTTATTGTTTTTTAGTATAATTAGTTTTATTATTAAAAATATTTTTAAATGCATATAGTTTCATAATTTGTACCTTTTAGTTTGTGGTATTTATTTTAAAATAATTTAGACTTTTATTTTATTTATTCGTTTTATTTTAAAATTATTTTTTTAGTCCTTATAATTTTATGAATTATAATTAACTACAAAAATATTAGCAACACATTCGTAAGTAATTTATTGTAATATAATTTATAATAAAAAAGAGTTTATATATATTTATAACTAATTTGTAGGTAATTATTTATGTATATTTTTTTGTAGCAAGGACTAAAAGGCAAGTCCCTAAAAGAGTTGATTTTTTTATAGCTAGTACTCAATGAGTATTTAAACATTTATAATATTTGTGTAAATATTATTAAGTTAACTACTTTATGGAAGTCAAAAAATAATTATATTGTGTCATATATTAGTTTATGCAAGTCTAAATTTTAATATATATGGTTATCAATTTTATTGTATTATATTATTAAATGCAGTAAAAAAAATTAAAAAAATGTGTGATGGTATATGTATGGTGTCGTTAGGGGCCGTTTGTTTGTTATTGAATTTTTTTCAATGTTTTGTTAAGATGGACGAAGATCAGTAAATATATGACAACATAATGTCTAAAGAAGTTGATATGAATGAAAAAAAAATGAAAAGGAACCTAGTGTGAATGAAGAAAATGGAGAGGAACCTAGTGTGTATCAACATGTTGATTGTTCTAATGCCTTTAATACTTCTCAGATATTAATATGATTTTTTTTTGTTAAAGTAAGTAAATGAATGTCCCTTGAAGACTAAACATGTATTATCCCTATTGTAGGTGTTTATTACCTGTGATGATGTTTTGCATTTGGCTCGATCTTTTGCGTATGATATTGGTTTTGTGGTGATGATTATGAGGTCAGACACATATACTAGAATTAGATGAAAGACCTCATTTGTTTTAATTTGTTGTGAAAGGAGTGGGAAACATAGAGTCAGGAAGAAAGATTTAGTACGAACTGGCAATAGAAAATGTGGGTGTAGGTGTCTCTTTAAGCTACGAGCGAAATCAGTAGTGGGAGGTGAAAGATGGATGATGAAGTTAATATGTGGGAGTCACAATCATGCATTGGCTAAGTCATTAGTTAGACATTCATATGTTGGTCGACTGACTAAGGATGAGAAGATTATTGTTGGTGATATGACAAAGTCAATGGTCAAATCAAGAAATATTCTTCTAACATTGAAAGGGCATAATGCCAGCAATTATACAACAATCAAGCAAGTATACAATGCAAGATATCCAAACCATTCTTCCATAAGAGACAGTAATACTGAAATACAACAATTGATGAAGTTTCTTGAACGAGATCACTATATTCATTGGCATAGATTAAAGGATGAAGATGTTGTACATGATATATTTTGGAGTCATCCTGATGCAATGAAATTATCCAATGCTTGTAATTTGGTATTTCTCATAGATAGTACCTATAAAACAAGGTATAGGCTGTCATTACTTGACATTGTTGGTGTGACACCAACAGAAATGACATTTTTAGCTGTTTTTGCCTATTTGGAGAGAGAACATGTAAACAATGTTGTTTGGGCTTTAAAATGGTTTCAAGGTATTTTTGTGAGACATGATGCACTCCCTAGAATCATTGTTATCGACAGAGATTTAGCATTGATGAATGTGGTGAAAACTGTTTTTCCTAAGTCTACCAATTTGTTGTGTTGGTTTCATGTTGATAAGAATATGAAGACAAAATGGAAAATCCTTGTTGCTCAATAGTAAATATAAACTAAAAAAACTAATAATTGAAGTTAAACAAAATTATAAATACCTATAAAAGTGTGATATATCTTGCAAGTTGTCTGGCGGTTTCTCTTTGATGTATCATTCAAATTCTTATACACATGGACCAGTGCAGCCGCTCCCTATGAGTAGCTTTCAGTTTGGCTGAGGTTACTAAATGCGTCCCAGAATACCACATGCACGTGTGTAGCACTCTTGTTAGCAAAGAGTGTGCAACCAACTAGATGTAAAAGATATGCTCGAGCTATTACGGTCCATTGTCCTGTGTCACATTTGCTACGATAAATGTCTCACAGCCTGACTAGGTGAACATATGCCTCATGGCATTGAAATGTCTCATCTCTTGCTTCTTGTGAATTGACTTCAAGCAACTCAACTAATAAGTCCACAGCTTGGTCTACATGAAGAGCATCAAAGGTATAGAAGGGGCATGTAATGGGTAAATGTAGCAACGATGTCACATCATTGAGGGTGATAGTGACCTGTCTTATCGAAAGATGGAAACTACTAGTTTCCTTGTGTCTCCTTTCCACAAAAGCAGATATAAGTCCCATGTCACTAGTGTCCAAGAAACATGCAATCAGAGGACTTAATCTTGTGGCAATCACTATGTCTTCAATCTCTATAGCAGACATTCCAAATTTATGTATCTTCCTTTCATGAGAGGACAACTTCAACTCAGGACGTTCCTGTAAAAAAATATTAATCACTTCAAGTTAAATGAAAAATAGTTATGAAAATATTATATAATTCAAGAAATAAGTACCTCTCTTGTCCAAATTGTGGCTGACACATGATGAACATATTCTGTCAAAACTTATGTATCATGGGCTCCACCTAGAAAACCCTAGGCATCAACACGTGCATCATCAATAACTACCTCCTAAGGCTGCTCATGAACCTCGTTAGTTGCATGATCCATATGCTCAACATCCTCATCAACAAGTGCAGTTGCCCGTTGTCTATGTGTAGATGTTGTCGGCCTTCGGCGCTAAGGGACTTCATTTGCATCACCACTAACTTGTGTTCCTAAGACTCTTCCTATAACTCTTCCTAAAGCCCAACGCAATCATCTAGTTCTAATCATAATTTACACATTTAAAAAATAATAACAATTAATGTCATCATTCAAATAATACTTAAATCAATTACTATTTAATAATTCATAAATAAATATTTTATTACTTAAATAAATTTTTTAATACTTTTATATATTCATAAATCAATATAGAAATTATTTTTTAAAATTTATAGACTTCACATCACTAATTCTAGTAAACTTAAATTAATGACCAAAATCTAAGTACAATTTTGTTTTTTATTTGTAATAAATGACTATTTCATTTTTTTTACAAATTAGTATTTAAATATTTTAAATATTTATAAAAAATCAAGAAATTATAATTTTATACTTCCAAACACTATTTATATATATATATATATATATATATATATATATATATATATATATATATTTGGAATTTATGATATTTAACAAATTTATAAAAAAAACTATTTTAATTAGCAAATATAATTAAATTACTTATATTTTAAAAATAAATAAATAAATAACAATAATATTTATACATTCATTTTTAAATAAAAAAAATCTTAAATTATTTACTTATTGAATAAATTATTTGTTAAAAACCAACTTAAAAAACAAATATAATTAAATACATAAAAACATGAAAAATATACAACAATATTTATTTATTAAGAAAATATTTTAACAACAAAAATATTAATTTATTTTTAATTAATAATAATTTATTCGATTATTGTTTTATTAGTATTAAATTAAAAATAATAATTATACGGATTGAAAATTTGTATAATTCATATGGATTGACAATCCATATGGATTATACAGATTAACAATCTTTATGCAATATACAGATTTCTAATCCTTATAATGCAGCAGTCACACAAAACATAATTAAATTGAAAAAAAAATAACAGCGAAGGGACTCACAACGGTGGCGGGGAGCAGTGACAACGATCGGAGGCACCAACGGTGGGGTGTTGATAGCGCGAGAAGAGAAAGTGAAAAGAAGAAGAAAAGGGTGCACCGATAGCATGGTAGGGTGAGGGAGAGGATAAGAGGAAGCTTTTAAATTTTTAAGTGAAGGGTATTTTTGTCACTTCACTTAAATTGTTAAGTGCACAAACAATTTTGTTGGGTGCACGAAGCAATTGCCTCATTAACCCATAGGACACAAAATGACCCACATATTTAGGGTTAGGGCTAGCCCATTGGCCAACCAATTTATAAAAATTAATTAAAATTTAAAAAGTTTAAGACAATTTTTTCTTATAATATAGGATTGGCCGATGGGCCTTATACTTAAATAATTCGACCTATGTTTTCAATACTCTAGTCATAATTGAGTTCAAGATACTCTAGTTGAGGTCGAGTTATAGATACTGCAACTAACATTGAGATGAAAATTCTTTAATCAAGGTCAAGTTTAAGATATTCTGGTCGAGACCAAGGTGAAGATATTCTCGATCCCTGGCTAAGGTCGGCTGAAAGATACCTTGGCCAAGTCTGAAAAAAAAATGCCTTGACAAGGATTGATAGAAACAAGCCCTAGTCGAGGCCAATTGGAATATGCCTAGCCGAAAATTTCCCTGATTGAGGCCAATAGAATTAAAGAAGCCTTGGTCAAAGCTAGTCGATAAAAGCTATAGCTAAGTTTGGCCAAAAAGTGTCTTAGTTTAGGTTAGCCAAAAAATGTCTTGATCGAGACTAGCGAAAAGAGGTCCACTTTTAAAAACTACAATATTGTTACTACAATTTGAAAATTATATGTTCCAAAGTTGTAACTTAAAATATTCCTAAATAAGCTATTAGCCCAACTGCTATCACAAAATTTTGATAATATGTAATAAGTTATCAAAGAGTCATTCGAAATACCATCAAGCTCACACATAACTAGTCTTCCTTTTTTGGTCCATCACCAAATTTTCCTCTATTATCCACTTTGTTGCTTGTAATCTTTTCCGATTGCAGCTTGAGTTATGACCTTTTGGAACATCCAATGACGTTTTGCGTGGGAAATATTTGGCCTCCAAAAACTCTAACATCCAAAGTAACTAGATTTAATTGAGATCAGTCCCCACCATTTTTCCTGGCTAGTAGGGCAAAGTTAACAGCTTTGACAAATCTAAATCTAGCTATTTCCTTTTATTGGCTATGCCAACTTTACCCATGACAACCGATGGATCTTTTTAGCTAAAAGACAAATATTGGACAGTGTGCTAGTTCTTAACGAAATCATGGATTATGCTAAGTGATGCAAGGAAGACCTTCTCATCTTCAAAGTCGATTTCCAAAATGCCTACAACTCTATTAATTGGAGTTTTCTGGACTACATGTTGAATACATTAGGCTTTTGTCAAAAATGGAGATGGTGGATAAGAAGTTGCATTTGTTCAGCGCATGCTTTTATGTTAATATACGGTAGCCACATTGCTGAATTCCAATTGAAAAAAGGACTAAGGTAAGAGGACCCTCTTGCCCCATTGTTGTTTTTGTAGTAGTAGAAAGATTATGTGAGCTAATGAAAAAGGCAATAGAGATTGGAAAGTTTTCAAGTTTTAGTATTGCACATGGAGTGGAAACTTCTATTCTTCAACATGTAGATGATACTATATTTGTTGGAAAGGCGTGTACCCAAAATTTGTGGACAGTAAAAGCAATTTTTGAGGTGCTTAGAGTTAGCATCATAGCTTAAGGTAAATTTTCTTAAAAGCAATCTAATCGGGATCAAAATTGAGGAATCCTTTATGGTGGCAACCTCTAATTTTATTTGCAATATAGGAGAAGCTCCGTTCAGATTTCTAGTATTGCAAATTGGTGCAATTCCTAGTAGAATGGAAACTTGGCATCATACTATTGATTCAGTGAACAAGAAATTGACATCTTGAAAATGTAAGCATTTATGCTTTGCAGGGAGAGTCATTCTCATGAATTTTTTGTTGTCTTCTCTACCTCTAAAGAAAATATGTGATTATCTATGGCTTATGATTTTAAGATTATGAGCACTTTTTTCCACAAAAGTGAAGAACATCTTATGACTTATAAAAGTCAAAGCTCAAGGTCACATATTTTTTATTTTATTAGAAGTGCTGACAAAAGGGTTTATAAGGATTATAAGATGATACTGACATAGAGTCTAAACACAAACATAAGGAATCGATTCTTGATGTTCAATTCAAAAGACATATATAGAAAACAAACAACTCTCAAACCCAAGGATCAAATGGTGGCATATTTGAAGGGAGATAAACTTTTAACTTTTAACTCTCAATGCCAATCTTATTTGGGAAGGCATGGCTACAAGAGTATCATGGTCATGCCTCCAGATGATTAAATGCAAGAGAGATTATCATTTATCAAAATTCATATACATATTAGTTACGTTTTAAATTATTCACGATCAGTCATCAAGTCAATACAACAATCTTTACTTTGCAAATACTTTATCACATTTTATGAAACAGATCGAGAATTTGTCTTCATCAATTTTAGTAGTGACCCTTTCAATCAAGAATTTGTCTTCATCAATTTTAGTAGTGACCCTTTCAATCAGACTCTATAAGATGATCCATTTGGTCTTAGTCTCTTCGTGTTTACACACTCAAGACTATAGGACTGTGTACTCCTCTGATTTTCTCAGCCGAATTATATCAGATGACCCACTCAATCTTAGTTTCTTCATTTATGCACTTGAGACTACGAGGTTGTGTACTATTTTGTTCTTATTGGATCTACCTGCCATGGTCCATTGCCTCGGTCGGATGTCAAACGACCAACCTAAATACGACATTACTATACAAGTCATACTAGACCAAGTGAGCAAAGGAGATTACACTTTCACACTAGAATGCTTCTAGCTAGATTAGGTCTCCTCTCTCTAAGACACGATCTAACTAAAGGAACATATATATAATGAGGAGGGATCCACTTACTTTTAAAATAATTCTTTTAGATAGTCAAATTGTCTTATACAATATTGACCACTCAATATATATCGTCCTTTTCTATCTTGTATATGTCCTCTTTATTCCCACAAATATCATTAAGCACTTTTTGATTGACATAATTAATACAGTTTGTTCCACTTTTTTTTTTTTTTTTTACATTTTAGATTTAGGAAAAAGGAACAACACTCATTGTAGCTTAAGAAATAGAAAATTTATAGGATTAGAAAAATGTTTATAAAGATTTATACTTATCTCACTTTAAAAGAAACAATTGTGAGTTAAAATATGCAACTTATCAAATGTGAAATCATGTATTGTTCCACTCAACCAATTCCTTACGGTTCAATACAGTTTGTTCCGGAAAGAATAAGTCAGTTTTATCGGCATAATCGAAAAAAAAATCATATTTATCTGATTTATTGTTTTAAGTTAGTTTCTTAAAAAGAAAAATTCTACATTTTAAGAGTGTTTTAGCAAATTAATATTTCTCAGTTGAATAAATATGTTATGTGCTAAATATTTACATTGTAATTCAATCATAAATTATATATAATGAATTTGTTAATTTTTTTTATTTCCTAAATCTCTATAATTTAATAGCTGGGATGAAAGCAACAATGCGTGTAACAACCTAATACTACACTACAACATTGACAGATCGAGTAGGAATTTAACAAATGAAAATTAAGACAAAATTCCCTAGCAATTATGAAATATGAAATCAACATAATTTATTGTTGAATGTTATTAATTTTTTGAGTGAAAAATGAAGACAAAATTCCCTACTAGACATCATGCATTCCCGACAAATGTTAGCCTAATTGACTTTATCTTAGGAATACAGTGTTTCATTCAGGAAGGAGATTATTATGGTTCTAACTAATTTTCACATAATATGTATGACTAGTTAAATATTATTTTTTTATAAATAAAAAAATGATTATATATCACATAAAAATCAATATCATAAACATAGTGATTTCAAACTATGTAATAATTTTTTTCTTATAAAGTCATGAGTCATCGTTCTACGTGACCGTAAGGCGTACGTGCGAGAATGAACGTTTGTCTAACTGAGCACGACTCTAGAAATTAAACTTAAGCAATATTAAAATTCGCTCAAGCAAAAGATTGTTCAATAAATACTAACCAAGAGTTTTTTAGTATGTATCTCTGTCTACAATTTTTGTCGATAAAAAAAATAACTTAATATTATTTTTAGTCCATTAAATTTCATATTTATTTTATTTTGGTACATTAAGTATAAAATATTTAATTTTAATTTTTTATGTTTTCAAATGTTTTAATTTGATATATATTTTTTTTTCATTTTCCGTCGTCTATTTCTATCTTAGTGTCAGCTAATATAATAATTTTCATATATCATTTCCCTATAAATTTTAGGAAGGCATAGTCTCTCGCGTGCAGGGGCAGCAGCAACACACGGCACTGTAGTCGATCGCGGCAGCGCCTACGATGGTCATGCGCCGGCTGAGGACAAACCATGACTTGGTGAGCCATTGATTGAAAAAATAAACAAATTGAATTAAATTAAAAAAAAATTATATTTTATATAAAATTAGAAAAATAATATAATAATTATAAAAGTTAAATTGATATAATTTGATTCATCCTCTGATATGATTAGTTGTCCATATTATTAACTACTAAAATTTGTTAGAAACTAAAAAAAATGTAAGTCTCATTATTTATTTAATATTTTTTTATACAAGATCTTATTAAATGACAATTACTTATCAATTTATATTTTTTAAGTGTTAATTATGTTTCTAGTTCTTGAACATTTTTAAATTTTTACTTTTAATCTCTAAATAAAATTTTGTTTGATTTCAATTTTTGAACTTGTGTTCCGTTAATACTTGTAGTTTCTGCATATTACCATTAAAGGATGATCTTATGTTTATTTTAATATTATCTTATTACATTTAGCAGTGGCTCGTTTTGTAGCAGCTAGTAACCGCTATGAACTAAAATGTTAAAATTTTAACAATTTAATAGTGATATTTAGTGGTAGAGACTTGTGGTCTTTTATTAGATGATCTGCCATGAATGATATATGTGATTTGTATCATAAAAAAAAATTAATGTAATGTAATTTATGATCTTATTCACTAAGTTAAAATTATTTTATAATAAAATATATTTAACAAATTAATTTCAATATACTTATTATATATTAATGTAAAAATGATTTCTAAATAAAAATGTTTTTATACGAGTCCAAAGCAAAAATAAACATTTTGTAAAAAAAAGAATAAAAAAAATATTATTGAGTTTTTGTTATACAATTGTATTAATTACTAGTAAAAATAAACATTGTTGAATTTTTGAAACACAATTGTCTTAACTACTCGGAGTAAGAAAGTTGTAGTTTATAATAGTTGTGGTCTTTACAATGACTAAGTAGTTTAAGAGAGATCTTTTTAATCATTATAGATTTTATTTTAATTTTTTTTTAATCTTTATTTGAAATTGATTTTTTTAGTTTATATTATTTATATTTTAATTATTTTTATAACAAAAATATATAAAAATAATTATTTACAAATTAGTTATAAATTATCAATTTTTTATTATAAATTATCTTATGATAAATTAGTTACGAATTATTTGTTAATATTTTTTTAATTAATTATAATTAATAATATTACTCATATTTTATATTAAGAACTAAAAGAAAATTAAAATATAAAGTATAGAGATTAAAAAGACCACTTTCAAATTATATGGACTAACATGAAATTAAATTATAATGACTAAAAAAATCATATTAAAACTATAGAAACTAAAAGAGAATTAAAATATAAATTATAGAGATTAAAAAACTAATTTAAAATTATAAAGACTAAAAAATACAAATGATAAACTATAGAGATCAAATAAGTAATTAAATATTTTTATTTTTAATTATTTTTACTTAATTTAATTAAACAATAATCATATTTATGTTTTATTAAAGTCATTTTAAATGTGCATGTCATATAAGAGAGAGTGAACCATAACAGTTAACATTTGAAATTAACAAAAGGATCAAAATAAAAATTTTGTGAAAATAAATTACTAAAATTACAATTTAATTATAAGAAAAACTATAATTATATTTTTGTTAACCTAGAGTTTATATAGAAAAAGAATCTAAGAAGTAAGTGAGAGAAAATGATAAGTAAAGACTTGATAAAAGACTAAAATATCCCTATAATTGATAGGTGTTAATAATTAAGAAAAACTATAATTATATTTTTGTTAGCCTAAAGAGTTTATATAAATAAAGGGAAAGAAAAAAAAGAGAAAAATGGAAATAGAAAAAAGTAAAAAAGAAAAAAAGAAAAAAAATCTGGAAATTAAGAGAGATAAAAGGATGAGTGAAGACTTGGTAAAAAAATTAAAATATCCCTACAATTAATGGGTGTCAATAATTAAGAAAACTAAAATTGTATTTTCTAGCCTAAAGAGTGTATATATAAAATCTCAAAAGTAAGAGAGAGAGAGAGAGAGAGAGAGAGAGAGAGAAATAAAAAAGAAGAAAGGCAAAAGAAAAATAATCTAAAGAGAAAGAGAGATAGAATGATGAGTGAAGACTTGATAATAGAATTAAAATATTCCTACAATTGATATGTATCAATAATTAAGATTATAGTTTTATTTTCGCTAGTATAAAGAATTTATATATAAAATTTGAAAAGTAAGTGAGAGAAGAAGAAGAAGAAAGATAAAAGAGAAAAAAGATCTAAAATGTAAGAGAAAGAAAAGGACGAGTAAAGACTTGATAAAAGACTAAAATATCCTTATAATTGATAGGTATCAATAATTAATAAAGACTACAATTTTATTTTTGAACATGAAAGACTAAAATTAATAGGTGTAAAAAAAGAAGTAAAAAGAGAGAGAGAGAGAGAGAGAGAGAGAGAAAATAATGAGTGAAGACTTGATAAAAGACTAAAGTATCTATCAATGTCAATAATTAAGAAAATTATAATTATATTTTTGCTAACCTAAAGATTTTATGTATGAAATCTAAAAAGAAAGTGAGAGAAAAAGATTAAGAGAGAAAAAATATATCTCAATAGTAAGAGAGAGAAAATGACGAGTGAAGACTTGATAAAAGACCAAAATATTCATACAATTGATAGGTGTCAATAATTAAGAAAGATTAAAATTATATTTTTGCTAGCATAAATAATTTATATATAGAATCATAAAAGTAAAAGAGAGAAAAAGGTTAAGAGAGAGAAAAGAAGAATAAAAAAAAGATAATTTTTTTTTTGAAAAGTAGAAGAGAAAATGATGAGGGAAGACTTACTAAAAAAACTAAAATATCCCTACAATTGATATGTGTCAATAATCAAGAAAGACTAATTTTATTTTTAGTAGCCTAAAGAGTTTATATAAAGGAAAAGAAAAAAAATAAAGAGAAAAATGTAAAAAAGAAGAAACATAAAAGAAGCAAAAATTTGAAAAGTAAGAGTGAGAAAAAAGTAAAAAAAGTAAGAAGAAGATATTAAGAAAGACTATAATTGTATTTTTGTTACCAGAATTATACATTGAATCTCATAAGTAAGAGAGAGAAAAGGAAAGAGAAAGATAAAATAAAAAAATCTAAAAAGTAGGAGAGAAAACAAAAGAAAAAAAAATTGAAAGTAAGAGAAAAAAAATAACGAGTAAAGACTTCATAAAATATTACAATATCCTTATAATTAATAGATATAAGAGAAACTATAATTATATTTTTGTTGGTCTAAAAAGTAGATATATAGATAGTAGAAGGTAGTTTATATGATTTTTCTCTGACTCAAACTAAAATCTAATTCATCACAAACCAAAATACTCCATCTCATATTATATGTTTATTTATGTGTTTTAGTTTATCTCAAAATATGTGTGATCTTAAAAAAAAGTATTAATTATTTTTTGAGTAATACTCTCATCTATTAGTATTTCACTTGGATACTTAAATGAATTCACATTTACATACGTCTTTTAATAAGAATAATTTTATTAAAAAAAATTATTTTATTGTAGTAAATTGTATAATTAATATTTTTCTTAATAGTTTACATTATCTTACAATAAAGATTAACTTGAGAGTTTAATGAATATATTGTAAATATAAAAAAAAATACCTTGACAATTAGTTAGAAATCATTGTTGAAATAATTTTTATGATAATTGTCTTAAAAGTTAATAAATTTATCATGTATAATAAATTATAATTAGATGATAACATAAAACTATTTTATATGTTAATGCATAAATTATTTATTGATAAAGTGGGACGACTAGAATAATTTTTTTATGCTACTATATGCATATTTTATAAATATTTTTACTGTTAAGTAAAATGTGAAATTAATTAACAAAATAATTTGAAACAATTCTTAATAATGAGATTCTCATAAAAAAAATACTACTATTTTATTATAAAAAATACAAAACAAAATATTCATAAAATATCTTACCTACCATAAATATGTATCTTAGTCCCCTTCGTTATACCCGCCACTAATTATAAATATTCCCATTTAGTTCCAACTTTTTTCAAGTAAAAAAATCACATCCTAAGCCTATACCTTTTTCTATACTCAACACCTAAACCTTCAACATGCTCACCAAGTACCTTACTCTAATTTACACTCATCTCAAATGGGTATTAGATTTTCTTCGATAGAAGGATAGTGAAAAAAAAAAAAAAAACTTGTGCATCCCATGAACTGAACCAGTCGCAGAGTTTAATTTATTTAACTTTTTTGGCTGTGCAATTGAAAAATTGTGAAATGTAGTTGAAAAATTAAGGAAACAACCTTCTATTATTCTTTTTTAATTTTCACCTGATATTTTTCTTTAATGTATTTAAAATGAATCTAGCTTCCTTTCTTTTCATTTTATAACAATATTAAATAATCAAATTAGTACTTTTTCTATTTTATGTCATAATTCCATTCAATTTCTCATTTAATCATTCAAAATCAGAAAGTAATGGCTGTCGACTGATTTAGCCTCGCTACTTATGTGAGGAAATAAATCTTTATTTGTGTTAAAAAGCATTACCTTTCCTGACACATTTTTTATAATTAGTTGAAATCTATAAAAATGTATCTAAAAAGTTTAAATCTAACGAAACTAATAAAATTGTATAGTTCTTCTCGCTCTATATTTAATGATATCGCCTTTTATAATAATATTAGAGAGTATATTACAATACTTCTCGTAATCCAAAATGCAACCGTGCATGACTCCTATTATAGACACAAGTTGGATGATAAACATATGGAATAGAAAAGTGTCAAGCCTTAAATTTACTAAGATGATACTTTTAATACTTATTTATTAAACGTATATTTTATTTTGTTAATGTAACAGTTAAATTTAAATTATTATAAATAAATCTAGTTTATATAATTAAAAATATTTTTTTTATTACTTCCACGTTTTGTTTCACATCATATTAGTAATTATAATTTAATTCTATATCTAAGAATATCTAAATCAACAAGTGTATTTAGAAACATAATACCTTATACAAAGCTTTTGGAAGGATTTAATTTTTGTACATATATAATTGCAAAGAATACCTCCAATATTTATCAAGATTAATCATTTTTGAGAGATTTAAAGACATAAAGAGGTGGAATATCCCCCTTCTACTAAGTTAGGATTTAAACCTTCAACTGCTTAACACCCGAGTCCATCACTATTAAACCAACCACTTGTTGGATTTTTTTGGAAGGACTTGTAATGTACAACATTCATTTCATATTATTCTTCTAGCTTAATGAATTGTGAAATAATTAATCTAAATTTTATAATCAAATATTTGTAAAATTTCATGCTCAATAAATAATTTGATGAATTCATCATCAAATATAACTTTTAATATAATCTAAAAAGTATTTTAGATTTTATTTTAATCATAACAAGTAAATATTATCTAATTATCATATTTTGAAACACGGATTGTTAGTTGATTCAGTAAAGATATCAATAGATGTGCTGCTTTCATATGGCCCAAGGGATATATAGGAGGGGGCAATGAAAGATAACTAAAATTTTAAAACTTAAAATAAAAAATAAAAAATAAAACTATTCGGAATAAACTCAAGATTGCAAAAGTTTTCCAAATAGTAATGATATGTTTTTTTTTTTTTTTTTTTACATTAGAACCCTTCAAACAACCGTTGAGTTCAATTCAGCTAGAGACACTTCTCCATTGGCATGCTTTGAAAGTCGTGAAACCAGTATACCAAACACATACTGATAAGTAGAAACCAATTCAATTGACATTCTAATGAACCATTATGCTACCAAGTACAAACTGATGTTTCCCTTTTTTTCTTAATAAATGCACAATTGATATACAGACAAAAGATTTGGTGAATTGATGGGCAGAAACCAATTAAAAGCAAAACTGATAACCGATACATACAAAACACATCCAATAAAAAGAATCAATAGACATACAAGGGGGAACACTGCAGCAGAAAGAGAATACCTTTCAGAACTGCAGACAGATTCCCCAACCTGAACAATGGAAAATATTGGTTTCCAACCATCACTTTGTTTCACTCTCTGGTATTATCAACCCATCCTTGAGACGGCACTCAAAGATAACACTAAATTCTCATCTCTTCAGTACCAGTTGAATGGCACTTCGTTGAGACTGAGACAAGCTCTGCAGTGCAGGACAATCATTGGACAAGTTAAGTAACAATCGTCTGTACAACAAGGTGGACTAAATGAAAAATATTACTGTAATAACCTTGCAAATGTGATCTAAGAACTGTCTGTCAGACTGAGAAAAGCTAACAAAGAAATCCACAAGGTAATTTGCCAGGTTTATCTGTCAGTTGCAACCATAATTATTAATAGATAAATATGCGAGTTAGTGAAACACGTTGAATAAATAAAACAGACTCCAGAGCACAGACCTGATTGAGAGGATCAGCAACACTTAAAAGGCCATCTACATACTGATCATCTTGGTCCTTGTGATTTTGAAGCAAGTTCAACAAAATAAAAATAAAAAAATTAAACTTTCAGCATAAAAGTATGATATAATTGCATAAAACAGAAATTTAGGTAAGTGACACAACTGTAACTCAACCGTACCTCATTAAATACTTTCACCATTGCTTCAAGTTGTTCATCCGTGGCTTTTCCCGAAGATGTAGACACTGAATAAAGAAATTCTTTATCATTTTCAATGCCATCTGCTTGAACTTCTTCCCAGTCACTATCCTGAGTACAGTTTATATTATATTAGGTAATTATCTTACTAATTAGTGTATAATTAGTATACACATCAATATTCATTAAATACCTCATCATCAGCGGCCAAAACTTGTTCTTGTATTTCAGTTAATGCATCTGCCAGTAAAGCCACTATCTACAAGATATTAAAAAAGAAAAAAACATACTAAGTTTATGTACAATATCAAAAAATTCATCTACTACCCATAGTCTCCTTTTACAGATAACCAGAAATTTTAATCATGATGGTAACACAGTAGTATTGTGATACGTATTTTATCAGAAGCTACTACAACAATAAGGTAAAGAAAGAATCAAAGCTCAAAATAAAATGAAAGCAAAGCTTCCCCAAGTCAGAGAACTGTTCTCTGGACTCCAATTTCCATTTCGAAATCTTCCATGCCATAACAACGACTACCCCTCCCCCATATAACAGAATTCACTCCCTGTTTCCCACTCCTCTTGCTAACTCAATTCCCACTCACAAAGCACTCACAACGAACTACAGCACTTATTCTGAATGGACTCTATCACCCTCTTGGGCCGGTGTGTAAACCTTCAGAGGTTTCTCACTATTGGGCCGATTTCTATCACATTGTTGCAATGCATCGAAGACATTTTGTCAAAACTGCTCTTTGGGTTTTGAAGGGGGGAAAAATCATTTTCAGATAAAACAAGCACTAGAAAATTAATATGAAACTGTTTGGGAGCTGTAATAGAAAACAATTTATGTGTCTTCATTTAATTGCTTAAACTTTAGGGATAGTTTATGAAAAGATGCTTCTACTCATACACTAAACAAAAGTTACACAAAAGTCAGCAATAATTTACAAGATAGAACCTCAAAAGTACTATCAAGAAATACAAAAACGCCAAGACACTGTCATTTGTTAGAGATATTTCTCTGGTATATTCTGTTTGCTAGTTTGCTTGCATTTCTGCTTGTCAATTGTCTGTTATAAATGACACCTATCAATAATGATCCTCCAGCCTATATGTAGATCTGTTTTGTAACAGAAAATCATCATTTTTTGTATTTTTCAGATATATGATCAATAAAACTTTGGTTCAGTATTCTCTTTACTCAATTCTTAAAACCATTCGACGACAACATAACATGTTCAATCAACTAACCACTACAGATGATCAGATATCTTCCACAAGGCACTATATACCATAAAAAAGAATTACCTTAGTAGGAAGTGGCAACATTACCCATTGATCTGGAGCTGATTTAGCTTTTGATCTTGTGGTTATTCCCTCGTGAGACTTCATGAGCCAAATAAGTTAAGGAATTCAGCAAGCACTCCCACCCTCCTGGGCGAAGAAAAAAAGAGAAATAAATAAATCAAATAACAGTAATACCTTAATCAGATGGCCCTGGACATATATTTTTGCCAATTCATTGTGCCTACTAGTTAGCAACAAAGCCAGGGCACTTGTAGTGACTTTTATTTGGTATGCCCCCATTATCTCGCCTACAATCATACATCAAGTGTTAGAAAATTTACTTGATATTTTTTATGCACAACTAAGCATTCCTTATTGATCATTCTCATGTTTGACAAAGACCTATAAGTAACATAAACATACTTTCACAAAAATGAATAGACTATTCACACATAGTTAGAACTGGGAATGGGGAGTTACGATCATGGAAGTCAAACTTGAGATACTATTCTACTTATAAATGCATCTAACATAGTATAAATAAAAAAGAAAAAAAAAATTATAACACACATCAAATACTTAATTAAGCTCAAATTCATAATCATAGATTCTTAGTTAAGCTTAAAATACTGCCCTAGTGTGCAATGTTATCAAATAGCGGCCATGGCGGCGCCATGACAGAATAGCGTGGTGGAAATTTGAAAAAACGCCACCAAATAGCAGTGGCATGGCGGGTTGTGTATGGCGGCACCATGGTGGTCATGGCAGAATTGCGGGAAAGACCGAATAGCGGATTTTTTTTTGTTTTTTGCGCGGTAGGTGTTGGGCTGACCCGATCCAACCCTACCCGATATTCTATTGCAAAAGCGCAACGGGGAGAACGCACAGCACAGAACACAGCAGCACGACCCTGCACCCAGCAGCGACCAGCAGTGACGACCCCACACCCAGTAACGACCAGCAGTGACGACCCTGCGAAGGCAACGCACACGACCCCGCACCCCACACCCGCACGAACGGCGAACGGCGACGTCAACGGCGAACGCAGCTTCAGTGGTGCATTTTTTTTGTTTTTTTCTTTTTTTTGCTGTTTGACACCCGTTTTTGATGTCTACAGCTTTTTTTATTGTTTTTCTATTTGACACCCTTTTTTATTTTTGACACCCATTTTTTTTTCTGTTCAATCCTCTTTTAAATGGCTGAACCATCATCTGATGCTGCTACTGCAAGTGCAACAAGGAAAAATAAGACAGACCCAGACTTCTATTATAAATACAATATTGTTTTGTTTGACTGACCAATTGATGTTCTGATGTGAATTGGTTGATAAACTTGAGTGCTCTAGATGTTTCGTGTGAAATTGTTTGAGGGGTTTTACTCCCCATGTTGTGAGAAGCATTTTGTATAAATTGTTGTATTAAGATTACGAAATGGTGATTCAAATTGTGAGTAAGTGACAAATTGAACCTGTGCTGAATTGTGAGATACATGTGTATTGAGATGTATGTATTGAGTTGTGAGCTATGAACTGTGCAATCACACAATTGTAAGACCCTTTAAGGGCGATGGATTTTTGCGCGACGAGTATTGAGATGGGATTCACTGTGGGAATCCGACGAGTTGAATCACTTTGAGGCGTGACGAGTTAAAATGATTTTGAAAACAATTGAGTAGTTGTGTGTATTGCATAGTTCATAGGTAAAATGTATATGATTCATGAGATGAGACAACATGTTAAATTGGGATTATACCATTGTGATTGAGACCGGGTGTATGTGATAAATTGAGTATGTATTGACTTATAATATATATGTGCATTGATATGTTGTGTGCACTGAGTTGTGAGCTATGAATCGTACAATCACATAACTATAAGATCCTTTAAAGGCAACGAGTTAATGCGCGACGAGTATTATGATGGGAACCACTGTGGGGACCCAACGAGTTTAATCATAAGCACGGCGAGATAAAATTATTTTGAGAACAATTGAGGAATCGTATGTTTTGTACAGTTCATAGATAGAGTCTGTGTGCTAAAATGTTTTTTGGGTTGGACCTAAATTAGGGGGGAAAGGCCCTGATGGACTCTTCAGAGTCTCGGCCTTGGGGGTAAATACACCCGATTTGAGTGCTCCTTTAAGCATGTGCCGATCCCACATGGTTGGAACATTCTCGCAAACGTGACCCTGACTGGTCCCTATGATTTTCCCTAGTGAAAGTAACCTGACATACTAGTGTGTGATTTGTCTTGTCATGTATTCTTAGACGCCCGACAAGATTTTTCACTGACATGGTACCACATTGCATATAGAATTGAGTCTTAGTGAATATGTTGCATAATGCTTGTGTATTGATCGATATTGATTGATTTAGTGATATTGCGTTTTGATCCTTGAGTACGTGAATGATGTGAAAATAAATGAGGCATGTTGTGTTGAGCTGTGGTGTTACGCGACAGGTGGTGGAATGACATGAAGTGTGTTTAAGTAAGTCATATTTCATTTATATGATACGTATATCTATGTTGTCTTGTTTCTCTCTATTAGTTAGGAATGTGATAACTCACTCCCCGCGTGCTATTTGTGTTTGGATCCTGTGATGATCTCGAACTTTGTGTTCGTGAGAACAGATGGTTAGGTAGATGACTATGGAGAACCTCATGCTAGAGGACGCTGAAACACAATGCTCTGATAGAATGTGATATTGAGATATAGGTTTCTATATTAATTGCATGAAGTCTTGGACAGTCTTGTTTTGAGCCGAGATGATTTTATTATTTATCTAAACAAGTTCTATTATGATGTTAGAAAGTGAATGTGAGTCTTTTATCCTTTGAAATAATTTTATTTAAATGTGTTTTAAAACTTTTAATTAATTCTGCATACCTATTTCTTTTATTATTAGTACATATATGTATGGAGTAGAGAGTGTCACACTTCCCTAGTTACATAAGCATCTAAAGATCATGTTGATAGAGGAAGAAGAATCCAATAATGGAGCTAATCGAGGAGATAAGGAGAACAAATAGATGCAAAAGGAAGCTTAAGCAGTTAACATTGCATCGCTTCGTTGGATTAAGTTCAACGAAATCCTTTATGTTATGGGGGCAGATTCCAACAAAGAAAGCATAGGTGTTAGTAGATTGTGGGGCTTCTCTCAGCTTCATATCCAGGAGGATGACACAACAGCTGTAGTTAAAGGTAGATCCCATTGGGTGAAAGTAGGAGTCATCTGCAGTTGCTATTCTCTTAGAGTGTGTTTGGATGGAGGAATTTTAAATTCTGAGAAATTTTAAATTCTAAGAATTTCAAATATTTCAATTAAAATTCTTTTATTTTCAAAATTTTGTGTTTGGATAAAAAAAGTTAAAATTATGAGGGTAAAAAAAAATGAATGAAAAAAAGAAAATATATGATTAGTGTGCTAGTTATACGTGTTTCTCTACGCTCAAACCCGATCGATGTTCCACAGTCTCATACGGTGTTTCTTGAAGAAGACTGTAAGAAGAGAATTTCAATTTCTCACCTTTTAGAAGGAAATTGAAATTCCAGATTTTTAATTGTTTAAAATTCTGTTTTAAAATTCTAAAATTTTAAATTCTTCACAAAAAAAACATCCAAACAATGAATTCTAAATTACAGAAATTCAAATTCTCTGATAAATTACTTTCCTCAGTTAAAATTCTCTATCCAAACATACTCTTATTGTTGGGACTTCGGGAATAGGTAGAAAAGTACTTAGATGATGGGGTCATATCATATGGTCTGCAGCTCCACAGTTGAGAACCCAGTGAGATGGAAATTTTTGAGACATTAAATCCAAAGGAAAGACAAAGCAAACCCTCATGACCAAGACACCTACTGAAGATTGAAGACTAAAGCTTTATTTATTGTGTCTTGTATTAGTTTTTGATTTAGAGACTTTGCTTGCTTCGTTTTATTTTGTTGCATGATTGTGTGGGTATGGGTGAGTGCACAACTTAAGATACCACTACTTCCTATGATGCATTAAGATAATTGCAAAGATAATTAATGCCAAAACAATTAACTTAGTTATTTATATTCGAGAGAATTACAAAGATAATGCCAAAACAATTTACAAGAGAAGAATTAAGATACCACTACTTCCTATAATGCATTGAAATTAGCTATAACAAGTATCTAGGCAACTTGGAAAAATAAACATTGAAGTTCTTATCACCTAAATATTCCTATTTCCAACACAAACACTTAAACACTATTTGGTATTTGGATATGATCCTTCACCGTTGAGTCAAAACTAATGACTGTTTAAACCATTCATGCATAAAGATAACTCCATAGCTATTACCAAAAAGAGAAATTACAGAAACATACTTCAGTTATATGGACAAACTATGCAGTAACAAGTTCAGAATTTGCAAAAAACAAAATCCAAAAAAAAATCGCAAACCAAGATACCTTAACAAATATAACAGTAGAAGGATGCTCACCTTGTTGCTTAGTCCATTCTGACATTACATAAGCAAAGGAATTACAATGTCCTTCCGCAGGAATTGAGATCAGCAAATCGATAAATTGTCCAACATTAGGAACACTCATGTGTACCTGAATTTTAAGCAATATTTCAGAAATTATTCCTACAGAGTACAGACACAAAGGGAAAGGAGCAGGTTTACTGCAAAACATATAATGTAATACAAAATAAGATGCCAGGGATAACTTGACATGAATCAGAAAATAAAAAAATTAAAAGGATAACTCAAAACACAGGCTCCTACTAACAAAGAATAACTATTGACAAGGGAAACACCAAATTCGGGAGAAACATGAAGGGAAAAAGTAGCATAATATAGATAACCACTTCTAGAAGCATTCATTAATAGAAAAAAAAAAAGTTATAAATGACCATTTCCAGTAGTACTGGCTTTCAACCTCTGATTAATAAAAATAGAAATTTGACCATTAACCATTACCAACAAAAACTGACAGAAGAATCATTCAAAATTAATCTGAAAAGTTGGTTATATTACCAGTCTGGCAAAAACAATTAGCAATGAGCTTAGCAAGATACAGTTTTGAGCAGATTGCATGCGTTTGACAAGAGCAGCAACCAAGTCTTGTATATGTACAGCCATCTGTGTTGGTAAATGCAAAATAAGTTGAAGAATGTAACTCCCAACAAAGAGAGACCCAGAGCTTTCCAATTTCGGGTCTAGTAGTCTGTTTCAAAATTTACAAGCAATCACACAACAAATCAGAAACAGAGAACAGATACACCCAGAGAGACACAAAAGTAGAAAACTGAAAAAAAAAACCATAACAAAATTGCCCTACTTGTAACTGTAATGGACACTGGACTGGAGAGTTCAGATGAACCAGAAGCAAAGTAATCAGCATTCAGAAATTTGTCTCTTTTTTTGTGGAGGATGCAATTAAACTACCTTTTATTAATTACAGTAAGGAATTATAGTGTCGTGTGCCAAATTTGATATAACCAAAGTTTGGGCCATATCTTTTACCTTGGTACAGGATGTGCTTACTAAGCATATCCAAGAGTTAGTGTCATGCATGCCTCTTGTGGATGATATAGTGAAAACTAGAGAGTTGACAGAGGAACTAGATGAGAAGTTAGAATATGATGGCATGCTTTATTTAAGCAGAAACGAAGCTATTAGAGAGAGGGTTGGAGTAGCGCCTATTGTAGAGAAGATGGTGGAAAATAGACTTAGGTGGTTTGGGCATGTAGAGAGAAGACCGGTAGACTCTGTAGTGAGGAGAGTAGACCAGATGGAGAGAAGACAAACAATTCGAGGCAGAGGAAGACCCAAAAAGACTATAAGAGAGGTTATAAAAAAGGATCTCGAAATTAATGGTTTGGATAGAAGTATGGTACTTGATAGAACATTATGGCGGAAGTTGATCCATGTAGCCGACCCCACCTAGTGGGATAAGGCGTTGTTGTTGTTGTTGTTGTTGCTTTATTTAAGCAGAAGATGGAGAATATGGAATGTAAGTATAGCAAGAGATAGCAATCCTATCTTAGAGGTGAATCTTGGAAGCCATACTTTACCACAAGTGACATGGTTTTAACAGTGTCCATCATAAAAAATGACAGAAATAAGAGATGATGTAAACCATAGAATTCAAGTTGGGTTACTGAAATGAAAGAGTGCCTTGAGTGTTATTTGTGACAAAAAGGAATCGCTCAAGCTTAAAGGAAAAGTTTACTGCATAACTAAAGGAAGTGTGATGTCATATAGAACTAAGTGTTGGGCGGAAAAAAACTAAGAAAATAAACTTTTATGTAGAAAAATAAGAATGGTTTGTTGGATGTGTTAACATACTAGGCAAAAATATAGAATTAGAAATATATGCATTAGATAGAAAGTCATGATAGAACCTGTAGTAGAAAAAAAGGTAGAATCTTGCCTTAGAATGCTTTAGGCATGAGTAGAGAAAACTTGTGGATGCTCTAGTAAGTACAGTAGATCAAATGGAGGGCACACCCTATGACTAGAGGTAGAGGGAGGCCAACAAAACTATAGGAGAAACCATTAAGAAAATTTAGAGGTCAATAATTTGTCTATAGATATGATAGTACACTATGATATCATTTGATCCATGCCAACCCCACCTAGGGCTAAAGCCTTAGTTTGTTTGTTGTTATTGTAGTTGACTCCTCAACTCATTTCCAGCCGCACAAAGGGTATACACAATCATTCTGACAGAACTGGACCAGAAAGAGAAGAAGAGAATGTGCATTATTATTATTATGGTGCCTCCAACACCTAAGACAACATACAGATGAGTTTCGAGGTCTCACCACCCTCCACTTCCTAATCCCTCATTCTAGCTTCCCTCTAATTGACTATTTATAGTTTCTTAACTAACTAACAGTTAGTTATCCTAACTAACTAACAGCTAACATACACCTTTCCCCATCTATCAATACCCACCCCCCCCCCCCCCTTCAAGATGGATCTTGTCCTCAAGGTCAAGTTGAGGAAAATGGCCTGCATTTCCTTCATCCTCTTCTTCCATAATCATCAATTTGAACTGTTTATTCTGACACACATGAGCAGGATTATCCTTTTCTTCACAGGTGAAACATTCTCCTTTCCTCATCTTCTCATTTACTTCCGCAGGTGACAAATTATGGAAGATTCTTCTACCTTGCCATCCACTGGATCCCGTTTTAACAGCATTAGTAGGATCAGCTACCTTACCATTTTCCTTTACAAATCACTGACCCAAATAACTGGGTTTCTGAAAATTATACCCCTTACTATTACTCACGGGTAACTTTCCTAAGACTCGATTCTTATCTTCCACTCTACGAGCCTTGACCATAGATTCCATCAAGTTTTTCGGTTCATGGAGCCTTACCTCAGTGCTAATCTCTTCTTTCAGCCCCTTGAGAAACACCTCTACCAGAAACGGTTCCTCCAACCCCTTCACCATTCCGACGTGCTTCTCGAATTGGCCTATGAATTCTTGCACTGTTTCTTCCTGTTCCAACGCCAGCAATGCCTGAAAAGGATTCCCTAGGTTAGATGCTTGAAACCTTTGGGAGATTGTGATCTTGAACCCTTCCCAAGAATGGTTTGGGTTCCAAGATTCCCCTCATTGGAACCACCCTAGAGCTTCTCCGTCCATAACAACCATCACTGCTTCAAGTTTATCCTCTTCTCTTACAGCTTACAACCAAAAATACCTTTCTATCTTCGTTAACCAGCCCATCGGATCTTCTCCCTCGAATATTGGCATTTCAAGAGTTCTCCACCGATTGCTTCCCTGCATAGCGTTCCCCTTATTCCCTCCTATCGAATCGTCCGCGTGAACATTTGATTCGGGAGGTTTTTTCTCCCATGCTGCCGCTAATCACCGTATCATCCCTTCTATTGAACTCAGTCGCGCCTCCACCACTTCGTGATTTCCTCTATCGCCTTCTCCATGGCTTCCATGTGTGTCTCCATTCTCGTGTTCGAATTTGTCACCATTAACTATTCCAACGCTCCTAGATCGGAGCTCTGATACCAATTGATAGAACTAGACCAGAAACAGAGGAAGAAAATGTGTATTATTATTATTATAGTGCCTCCAACACCTAAGACAGCATACAAATGAGTTTCGAGGTCTCACCACCCTCCACTTCATAATCCCCCATTTCTAACTTCCCTCTAGTTGACTATTTATAGTTTCTTAGCTAACTAACAGTTAGTTATCCTAGCCATCCTAACTAACTGACAGCTAACATACACCTTTTCCCATCTATCACATTCCAACAACTAATAGTAGGTAACTCTAAAATAAATTGAAAGTTTTATATAGATCTATGTATAGTTACATTTTTTTAGATATACATCTTTATAAACTTGGGTAACAAGTTGAATTTTACAGAAAATATAGAAACAGCAGTGTCTGTTAGAAGTCATCCATTTCCCATGCTGGTTTTCTCCTTTTCCATATTCTAGAGGAAAGCTCAATAATAAAAGCACAAACTTCAAGTTATAACAAAAGATTTTCATGAATTACTGTACATGTTTGACTTGAACTCGACAATTAATTAGGGATAGTATGTCCATTCTATTCCAAAGATTTTATTATTAAGGCATTGGAAATTGGTCTAAACTCTAAACTATTATGGAAAGCAAGCTTGAAGAAATAATGATAGTCAATTTACTTAGAAATGTAAAATAACTGCCAACTACCTTGAAGCAATATCAAGTAAGCTTCTCATAGTTGATCCAGAATCAGATCCCCATGCAAGAATTTGTTGTCTTCCCTCAGATATAAAAGCAGATAAACATTCTGTAGCATTCTGCTCGTGTCACATCATTGTATATATTTAATAATATAATCAGAAATAGTTTAAAATACAAATGAAATAAGATTGTGGTTTATCTAGCAAAAAAGAATCACCTGAATTTCACTGTGGTCATCACTTTGAAGGATTATGTTGATAACAGCATTAAAAGAGACATCATATATTGCTTTCACTACATCAGCAGGGGCATTCTGTATAAAGCTACAACAATCTGAGATGAGAAAACCATAAGATAAATAAATTGCTCAAAGGTCAAAGCTGACATGTTTCCAAGTATACTTGCCTTCAGTAACATTGTTACCAGATCTAATGATCCAGCTACCAAACCATCAGCCTGCTCTTGGGGCTATAAGAACATTTACAGAAGTGTATAAGCAACAAAATTATTCTAAAATCACTAACCACTGACACTGTAATAACTTAAAGTCATACTTTATTCAAAATTGGTCCAATAGATGGCAAAATTCTGGAAACCAATGGATGTACACATCCGGGAATGCTTTTGATAGCCTGGAAAAGATTAAATTCTATCAGATGACAAAAGAAATGATTTATAATTATTGAAATAATTTATTTCAAAGAAAATAACGGAGCTTGACAAATATAAATTCAGATAAAAAATAGAGAAAAGCACATATATAACCTACCAACATATACTTGTATTTGAGAGCATATATGAACATACACATACATCAGAGTTCTCAATCTGTCATATCACAACCAACACAAATCATACACTGCACTACAATTGATTTGCCACTGAAAATTGCAGCATTTCACAATTGTTGTGGCCATTGGGATGAAATGGAGGCATAGTTCCATATCTCCACACCCCCCCCCCCCCCCCAAAACCAATTTGAGTTTGACCGTTTGTTTTTTGTTATGTTTTCAATTACACCCTTTTTCATCACAACAACCATTAGGGTTCAAATGTTCAAAGCTTTATTCATACACCCAATACTCTCTCCTCTGTTTCAGCACACAACCATTACTCACTGCTCATTGAAGTTTATGGCCAAGCCAGGGCACACTCACTTCAATTGTTCTGTTTATCATTTGCTCATACGCTGCTCCTCTTTTAGTTTTCACTTGAGTCCTCTTAGTAGCAGAAAGCTCTATGCCTTCCTCTAGTACTGCTCTGTTCACCATTTTTTTGTGTTCTAGTCCCTCATTCTGTTCCTATGTTGTCAATTGCGAGCGTCGCGGCCGCTATCGCGGCAGAGCGGAGCAGCGCGGCCCCCATCCGCGACGGGGATGGAGGTAGCGGCGCGGTTCAACGTCGCGGTTGGCACGGCCGCTATCGCGGCGGAGCGGCGCGGGATCTGGACCGGATTTTCGCGCCACTACACTGAAGCTGTGGAAATTCCGAAAACCCTAGCGCGTTACTGCTCTCCACACCTGTGAGGCTGCGACGACGCTGCGACACCGGCGAGCGCCGCCACCTTCACCACGCCTAGGAGCACGCTGCGAGACTGCGACACTGTTCGTACCTTTCTTTCCCAAGTGAGTCTGCGACACTGTTTCCTTGCTTGAGCTGATTTAGGGACTGGGGAAGTGAAGATGGCAATGGTAGGCGTGAGGGCAGGGGATTGGACAAGACAGAGAGAGACTCGTTGAGAGGCAATATGGAGGTTTTGGTATTATGATCCTTTTCAGATTCTAAGCCGAGTGGGGGAGGTGGCTTACAAGTTAGATCTGCCCCTGGAAGCTAAAATTCATCCGGTGTTCCATGTTTCATTGCTTGAAACCTCAGCATTCACCTCAGACTTTGCCACCAATGTTGACCGAGGAGCTTGAATTAGCTGTACAGCCAGAAGATATACTGCAGTGGAGGACTTATGTTGGAGGCAATATGGAGGTTTTGGTGAAATGGGCTCATTTGCCATCTTGTGATAACTCTTGGGAGCGAGCTTCCAAGGTTTTTCCTTCCCTTGAGGACAAGGTAGTTCTTTTAGGGGGGGGGGGTATTGATAGGATTGCTAGTTGAGCAAGGCTTCCTATTAGGAAGGTGTATGAGAGAAGGAACCGAGCATAGTTCCTAGGTTGTTAGTTCTGTTAATCGCAGAGCTGTGCCAGCTATAAATCCTCACGGATTAGTTAGAATGAGTAGTATAAATAAGGGAAGCTTAGTCTTCAGTAGGCATCTTTGTAACTGCTACTCTATTCATTTCTTCAATTTCAATAATACATTCTTGGGAGAAACTATTTCGATTTTCTCTCCTTCATATATTCTTGAGTTTTCTTCAGATTTCAACCCCCAGTTCTAACAACTCCCTTCCTTGTTCTTGGTCTTCCTCTCCCCTTTATCTCTTATTTTTCTGTAACCTCCATCAACCAACCATTTGAAGCATTTTCCCACTTTGCTCCTATTAAATTTTGTGTCTTCCCATTTTGAGTTCCTTTTTCCGTGTATTCACCGACTTCCCCGAACCTCTCAATTTTCAACATTTTTTTTATTTTGGATTATTGGGCTTCAATTGAAATCCAGTTTAACTTCTTTTTTTATTTTTTTATTTAAAGCATAACATATATAATAAACCAAATAAGAATAAGAATAAAAATATGATAAATAATTTAAATGATAACATATAATATAGGGTTTACTATCTTTTTAGTCACTAAACTTAAGATTTATGTTTTTAGTCCCTAAACTTTTTTTGACTGGTTTTTTGTCCCATAATTTTTTTCTGTCCTTAAGGGACTAAAAGTAAAGACAAAAAAAAAGTCAAGGAATGTTGACCAGTCAAAAAAAAGTTCATGGGCTAAAAACAGAAATCGCAAAAAAACTAGAGACTAAGATAGTAAAATCACTAAATCCTATAATATAGAAGTAAAAAAAATTAAAAAAATATAATAGCAGACATCCATTTTCTGCTATCCCGTTTTAGGAGTTTTGGATGGACTACTTAAAACAACAATAATTTTCACATAAAATTTAGCTTTTTATTGGTTGGATTGAACATTTCATGTTTAACACTACTACCTCCCATTGTCCAATTCAAGGTAGGATCTACATGTTTACATCAGTCATAACAAATGTAAGATGCTAAGAAAAAACAAGTAACTCCTTAGATAATATTATTTATTATTTGAAAAAAAAAAATCATTACCTCAAGAACTTCCAGTGCATCAATACTGATAAAAGGATCCGAAACATGTGATGCCCACAAATTAAGTATTACAGGAGAAATCATGTGTTCAACTAATGTTGATGATTCATGACCTATAATAAGCAATAACAAGGGAATAAATACAGGAGACAAGGATTTTAGTGAAAACTTGTTTGGAAACCCTATACACAATGATTTATAAATTATAAGTTTAATTACTTATTTGATCCCTATAATTACAAAAACTTCCAGTTTTAGTCCCTACACATACCATTTTTAATCCCTTTTAGTCCATACACATCATTTTAGTCCCAATTAGTTCCTAAGGCGAGGACTAAAAGGGAATAAAAATGGTATGTGTAGGGACTAAAAGAGAAATTTTTGTAACTATAGGGACCAATAAGTAATTAAACTTAAATAATAATGCATGTTCTGTACAAGAGAATCTCACTTTTGTGAATAAACAAGATTACAGCAAAATTACCCATTATATATGCAGAAAATCAAGCTAAAAGCAGGAAATATAATCAATATAATTACGCTGAATCAAATCAAATCAAATATAATAGGATATTATGCCTAATCTCAACAGTCTCCCCTCAAGCTGGTGGATATAAGTCATATGCAGCCAGCTTGTTACATAAGTATGATATCATCAGTCTGCGATGAGACTTGGTGAAGATGTACGGTAGTCAGTCATTAGAACCAACAAACAATACAGTGAACTCCCTAAAAACAATCTTCTCATTAATAAAATAGCAATCAATTTCATTATACTTCATTTGCTCATGAAAAATTGGGTTAGAAGTAACATGCAAGGCTACACGATTATCACAAAAGAATTCATAAGGCAAACTTTACAAAACTATTACTCCCAGCCTGATACTCTAACCCCATAATCTCAATCTATACAACTTCAATATGTGTGGAAGATGAGAACATAAACACGCACATGTATAAATATAACTTCAATATCTCAATATCTGAGCAATATATAAACTAACCTGCTTTTACTGCAGCAAGCAATGTATCAAGTACCATGTGCAAGGTTTCATCTGATGCCTAGAAATCGTATTAAGGTAACGATTAGATGCAACAATAGTAGAAGATATATGACAAGGATTTATATCGGGTAGTACATGATTAAGAAGATTTGTGAGGGATGAAAATAAACCCAACAATTGCGATTGTACAATTTCCTTTTTTGCTTCAGGAAGGAGGTTAGTAAGTGCTCTGCAGGCACCTACTTTTACAGGCGGGGGCCTGTTAAACTCAAAGTTAGAAGAGAGTATATTACGCAAAGAATACAAACTGACACAAGTGTGCTTACACATCCATTGTAATTGCCTTCATTGCTAAATAGAGAAACTGCTCTAGTAAACTATTGCTTATCTGTAAAATATGAAAATCAGTTAGAAGTCATGAGAGAGAGGCAATCTTAAAAGTTAGGGCAGGATCATTTACCAAAGAAGAGAATTTAGCAATTGAAGTAAAGATGCGAGCATATAAAAAGGGATATTCAAGAGGATCTGTCAGAAAAATGAAAACAAAATTAAAAAATATTTATCACAGCTTCATTCATTGAAGAAGAATGGGAGCTTAAAAAGCAGCAAGGGGAGAGTTGAAAGGTGACCTAATAGAGAGTCTTCAGTGAAAATCTGCTCAACCAGGTGCTTCAAGCTACTTGTATCAAATCCGGTTTCCTGTATCAATAGCAAAATATATCATAGTTAATCCTATGCAAAATAAAACCACAAGTTATTGAAGATGGAAATGAAAAGGTTTAAGCATTTATGCCTAATTCTGCTTATCAGAATTCACAACTGAAGTAAGAATCCCAAACCTGTGTCTCAAACAGTTGTTCTGAAAGAGATGATAAGGCAAAAATAGTAGCTTCTCTTATCTGCCAAAAATTAACATGTTCAAAACTTAGAAATGAAACGGCAGCAAAGGAAAATAAAAATCTCACAAAATAATCAATGCATAAGTAAAATTTGTCGTTAATGTCAAATATTTTCTAGAATCAATGGCATGCATACCATGTCAAAGATTAGCAGAGCATGATTGATGCTTTCAATGAAATATACAGGAAGAATAAATCTAAAAGAGGAACAAGGAACAGAAAAAAAATTTAGCCATAATAACCATGATTACATAGCAAGGGGTTTGGGAAGGAAGGATAAAATGTGGAGGCAGAAGGATAAAATGTATACAGTTGTTGATCAGTACTTGTAGCACTAATGTTTAAGTATGTTCCATAAGTGGTTAATAGTGTCATGAGGTTATTGAAACATCCAATGGTGGTTAACTTTGTCTCACAGGTGATTAAGAGGAAATGAATGTGTGTGTATAATTATCAATCTGCAATTGTGGCACTTATGGTTAAATATGCCTCACAAGTGGTTAATAGTGTCATGAGGTTATTGAAATGTCTAATGGTAGTTAACTTTACCACACAAGCTGATAAAACAAATGAATGAGATTGTATACAATTATTAATATGTACATGCAGCACTAATGGTTAAATATTTCTCATAAGTAGTTAGTAGTGTCTGAGGTTATTCAAATGTCTAATTGAAATTGTCTTAAAAGCGATAAGCTGTCCAGGTGGATGTTGGGTAGACAATTCCCAGTGGGACATTGATAATTTTTCCTAGTTGAAGCATCTTGAGATTTGAGTGCAGGTTGTGGGGCACTACTTTCTCAGTAACATACCTAACAGAGAAGAGTAACCACCGAAAAAGAGGTTTGAGAATCAGCAATATTATAAAAATAGCCCGTGTCAGCAGGTCAATCAAAATCTATATTGTCTACCAAACATATCAGATAATTTCTAGATCCAAGGATAATATATATTCTGTACTTACCCTCCACCAGCTTGCATTACCAGCTGCTTTTCTGATTTGAGACTCCGTGAACCATTGTTTTGCACCATCTATTATGGCCAAAATTCCTTCACCATCAAAAGAATTCACAACCTCTTCCAGTAAAAGCACACCTACAAGAAGCATTTTCTGATAAAGCTTATGAAACTATATAAAACAGATACTTAAATTCATTTGAACACAGAATCACAGAAATGAAAATTCGAAATCACCCAAAAGTAGGGGTGGCAATTGGATGGTTAGTAAACCAACCAAAATATCAAATGAAGATTGTTAGTGGATACTAAATGCACTGATTATCAAATGAATAACAAATGAAGATTGTTAGTGGATACTAAATGCACTGATGGATTATAAATTATCCATCCATAATGATCCAATCCAAAATCCGTCCAGTACATCCATTTGAAAACATTATTGAATGATATATGATAAGCTGTTTGGTGTTCTTGAATGACAAAACTCATCAAAATTAGAAGTGTTATTATAAGGATAAGGATTAACATCATTATCAAAACAATCACCAAAATAATTAAGATGAAGGAAACTGAACCTATCAGTCAATTTGAAATAAATTACCAGTGTCAGAAACTTAAACTGGCAAATAAAATCTTGAGGGGGTACTGACCAGAGAAGCGGCAGCTATAAGTGGCATCTTCTTCATCAGCAATGAACTGGTTAGCATCCACAGACCATGTAAGAACCTAAAAATAGAATGGACAATTCCTGAGTAATAAAAATAGTAAAGGGTTCAGTTGCTGAAAAATTAAAAAGAAAAAGAGAGAGAGAACATCAAGTCACTGCTATATATTACCATATTTTCACTGTTATAAAATACAGCCAAATACATCTACACCAAGTTCTAATCAAGGAAACAACCCCTCTGCCCATTGGGTTATGGCTGCATCTGATATTTCCAAGAGTTCACAGTGATGGGAACCTCACCACTGGGCAATCCTCTTTTCATATTCTGGAATTAAGGTACTTGAGCAAGCTAATGCCAAACAATATTGACTTTTTATAGATTCCAGTAATTTTGGATGAAACAAAGCAAATTATTGACAAAACTTAAAAACATAATTAGCATTTGTCACACTCATGCAAAGCCCAAAACCTCAAGCATTTTCTGACATTGCAAATTTTTTAAAAATTTCAGAAAATGAAATTCAGTATTTATAATGTACAAAATAGATTTTAATCATTGTCACAAATATCTTGAACTTTTGACCTTCATGCAGTCATACTACTTCAATAGGATAAAAAATCATTCATGAGCCTCCATCTAATAGCTTAAGCTAAACGAGATTGATTAGTGAATCACTCCATGACGGTGGTAAAATGAGTTCAAGTGAGTCAACAGTAATCAAATTTGCAAGGAAAAATCCAAAATCCATTGGTGCAACACCATGCAGAATGGAATCCATTAGAAGACTCCAGTACACCATTTGCTTCCATTCTATCTCACATAAACATGCACAAATGCACATATGCACATGTGCTGTAAAGTGTTATATGAAGAGGTAAAAGGATTGGCATTCAACTTATGAAATAGGGAAATATAAAAAAATAATTCATGGATACAGAGAAAGATCAATCTGCACTCAACCCAAGTAAGCTACAGCTTTTTTTTTTCAAATGACAAGCACAAATTTTTAAATAGCAGAAAAATTATAAAGTGAATCTGCAGAAAGCCAATCAGATGCTACTGAGCAAAATGAGGACAAATATGAACTTAGAGCAACAAGAAGAGTCAAGAATGTTATACCTGCTGTTGTGTCATTTGAAGAAAAGCAATAGTATAGTACACCAATTCTCTGATATTAGCCACAACCACCTATAGAAGTGCAAACCACAGATAAAAGTAATGATACAATAGAACACTATCAGCAGAAAAATAAAATTTCAAGAATGTTCTGAACCAAACCTTTCCCAGTCTTGGACTACCCACAATGGTCAACATGAATTCAAACAGCTGTAAATAACAACTTAGGTGAAAAAGATAATTCAAAAGTTATTATAAGAAATGAAGGAAACACAAACAAAAATGCAAACCTGATTTACACAAGTTTAGACAGATCTCAGCCAGTTTATTATTTAAAAGAGTATAATTATAATTTTTTATCTTTTCCATAAAATAATTCAGCAAAACTATAAAACACTAATAAAAAGGATAGGTCAAACAAAGAGGTTCCTTTTCGTCAGTAAATTGATGAAGCCACAATATTAAATTACAAAAAAAGCTTATTATCATTGCAGTGACTACAGTATCCCCTGTGGATTCTGGTTTAACTAATTTGAAAACCATGACTATCTTCTTGCCAAATAACAAGGTAAAGGAGACCATTCTAGCAACCAATTCAGTTTGACACTTCATAGTGACCTTTCTCTCTGGAATACTGACAAGTATGCACAGTTCCAATGAAACAATCAAGTTAACAGAAGTTACAGTGACTGACTTTGTTTAGGATTCACTGAAACATATATATTTTAGGATCCTAATTTTTCATTAACAATCTAAGATTGTCTCCTCTTTGTATACTCTAATTTTATCTCTGCCCAAACTATGGATGAATATTCTCAACCCCTGCCTAATTGCATCATACTGTGACAATACACAGCTGCAAATTCAAATATCCGATTCTTTAAAAACTTATTGGAATACACAAGCGAGTGGAGGAAAATGGAAGTCTTGTATTAAAGAAAACCTTCACACAATTTTTCTTCACAAAATAAAATGAAGCTATACATGTATTACCGAAATTCATTTTGATTGACTAATGGATATCTTACTACCTTCTATTAGATGATATTGTTAAGTTTCTCCATTTAGTCATTGATAAGAAGCATAGAAACAGATAGATAATACAAATCAACTTTATGAAGAATTCACAAGGGTAGGGGCTTCAATGAATAGAGAGATGAAGATAGAAAACCATATTCAGTAACATATCACCCAGCTGACAAATATTTGCATGGGCAGGCGGCAGGCCATCAACTAAATAACATAAAAGAGATTGAAAAGCCATTGAGAAGGAGATTGAAGAAACCACTCGCAACGGAAAAAGTCAGTCAGTTAACTCTGACATGAAAATATCTCTAACAGAAGAATGTCATTTTTTGCAATATAAAATAATTAACAGTATAAACATAACAAACTGCTGCTATCATCACCTGGATAACAAATGAATCAAGGTTTTTCTCTGAACCATCAGAATCATATCTTCCCTCATGTGAATCTTCTGTTCCTTCAATAGATGCTTTCTCATAAACACTCAAAGAAGAGACAAATGTACTCCACAAAGGTCCCAATATAACTACAGTGAAAATCATATAGTAAACAAAATAAATTAAAGAACTAAAAACAAATTGCATAGCAACTCAACTAAGGGAATAAACATACCCTCAAATTCACTTTTAAATAGAGTTGAAAAATTCTGAATAAACTGATTCAAGCACTTCAAAACCTTAACAACGAAAAACACAACATCCAGTTACTACATAGGAAATATATACATTTGTTTGTGTTTAAACACTAAACACATAAACATGTATAGATAGGGGGAGAGACTAATAAAAAGAAACAGACTAACCTCCATTTTAATACTCCAATCATTTGGATTTTCAGATTGAACTGGAATTTGAAGAATAGAAGAAAATTGGTCCATCCATGGTTTAAGCATAGGAACTATCAGAGAACTTGTTTCAGCCTAAACAGAATATCTTGATGTGTTAATAGTTAAAAAGAAAAATACCCAACAAACAATCCACACTAACAGTTCACAGCAGTCACTTAGTGGCAAAATACCTTATAGACACCACTCACTGTCCCCAGCATAGAAGTGCAAGAATAGATTATTGAAAGGGCCTTCGTTTGAATGTATGGATCATATATCTGAATGGCAATAAGAAAGTAAGAAAGATGTATTGGTAACAGAAGATACTCAATTAACCATATAAATAGGAAAATGGTAATTTTCCTTTATTTTCTTCGTTTTCTCTTTTAAGAAGAATTCAAAGATCTGGAAAAGTATTTAAATAAATTATCAAAAAATTTACATTATTACAAATATTTCAACTTTACTTCCAAAAATCAGAACTAATGAAATGGCAAAACTTTTGACAAATGACAACTGACAAAACTAGCATGCAAAATGCAGGTAGACAGAAAGGACTGCTATCAATAGAGAGTCCTTAAAAAGGGAAAAAAAATATAAATAAAGAATGTATTAATTAAAAAAAAGGAGAGGTACAAATGCAAGAGCATAAGAAATTCTCAAAAACTGTACCAAGAAATAAGAATGAAAAAAGAAAAAAAAAAACTAAGAACAATAAATGTAACACAGCACACCAAAAGAAAAACATAAAACAGGATAATTAGAAAGTTAACAGAAAAATACACAAAAAATAACCTGGGGACAGGACACAATTGTCAGCAAACTCGGGAATAGAGCAGGTATTAATGTTGGAACCATTTTATCATCCAAGTCAGCAGAGAGAAGAACCAAGCATCTCATAGCTCCGTGCACTAGAATAAAATTATTAAAAGATAAACAAATTAAAAAGATGATTAACATTCTGAAATTCCATCAAACATTGTAGCCCCAAAACAGTGCAATTACCGATCATAAATTTATTTCTGGAAAACCTAATAGAGAAAGAGAATGAATCAACAAGTCACCAGCAGGAAAGAAAAACATGAAGCAAACAATTGGCAACTCGGGGATATAAAACTGATCTTACCATGTAATGTTTAGTCTCTACTCTCTACTACCCAAGGCTTTTCCACAATCATTCATACATAGAAAATCCCAAAAATCACCAACTCAACCAGAAATGCTTACCTCCATTCATGTTGGTTTGATTGTTAATCAAATTCAGGAGAAATGGTAACAAATCCGGCCATAACTCTGGCCAGTCATGCATTGCAATGGATGCCACAGCCATACCAATAGCTGTGCAAATTTTCTTATGAGGGTCATCCAATGCCAATAGAAGCATTCTGCGGATGCTTTCCTGATGATGGAACGAACTTCAGTTAGCATCAGAAAAGTGCTTTTTTGTAGACAATTCAATTAAATGGCCTTATACAGAAAAGAGAAATTATAGATTGACATGGAACAAGAACAAACTTATCAGTAATGTATTCACATATGACATATCATTTAGTGCTCCAGAAATTCAGGTTCATAAAATTAAATATTATTTGCAGTGCCATATATGAGATCCATGAGGACAACTTTGAACCATTGAAATTAAGATAAAGGCATTGAAACCCTGATATTGCCCTCCATCCTTATCCAGTGAAAAGAGATGTCCAGCAGACCTAAAGCTCAATGGGGGAAAGATATCGCTGCTTGTGAACATAAACTTTCACAACAGGTGCTTTTACAATAGCTTTTTTAGAGCTTATTTTTAATAAGCTACTCATTCTAACTTATGAGGAGGGGATAAACAGAAACTGATTTTTGTTGCTTTTCATATTTAAAAAAATTACCAGGAGTTATAAGGTTGGTTGGGGGGTAAAAGGAGAAAGGAGGGAGGGAAAGGTCACGGTTTCAGTTCCCCCCGCTAACAAAAAACTAACAATTAACAACTAACATTTGCCGATAAAAAAATAATTATATATATATATATAAAAATTACCTAGTTATCTTAAATTTTTTGACACTTTTAATTAAAAAGATATTTTCTATAAATAAACGCAAATGAACAGGCCAATATTCATCCAGTAAAAAACTAAGACAGAAGCAGTCTGGATCTCATCGGTTTCCCTATATTTAAATCTTAATAAATCTAGCTCAGAAAATTGTTTCCTGCAATAGCTTCTAGACATCCACATATCAATAATACTCACAATAGAAATGAAAGCATATTTACCTTTTCATTACTAGAAACAACAGGAGGTTCAAAAGAGTCCTCACCCTCTTGCCAATGCTTTTTAACAAACTGCTTAAGAAGGACTGCAGCTAAGTACAGGAAGGTTAAGTTATCCAAGTTCAAAAGCTCATGGAAGAAGGAAAATGAATAACTTATTGGCACAAACATTAGAGTTGTAACTCTAGTATAGTTCTTCACATGTTGATGAAAAAAAGTGTTGAATAAGCTGAGAGAGAGAGAGAGAGAAGGAAGAGAAAACTTGTTGAACAGAAAGGCTGATTTTATTGATTATCAAAGTTAATTACAGAAGGTTACAAAAGAGGTATATATAGACCTATGTTTTGTTATTGTAACAGATTGTAACTAACTAACAGAACCTAACCAACTCTAACTGATTCTAACCAACTCTAAGATAGGTGCTGTTAGCAAAAGCTAACAGTCCTTACAATTAGTTTACAGAACTGTTTTCACAGTTGACTGACAGCATACTCTAATAAAAAGGAACAAACAAGAAAGCATAAAACTTTTGTTTTTTTCCTAAAAGAATAATGGGGCATTTAGTTCAAGAAAATGTTTTCTGTTTTTACTTTTACTTACTAAAATGTCATATTGTTTTGACTTTTACTTACTAAAATGAAGATAATAAAAATTGTTTTCTCCTAAAAGAATAAGGGGGCATTTAGTTTGAGAAAATGTTTTTTGTTTTTACTTTTACTTACAAAATGTCATATTGTTTTCACTTTGTATCTTGTTTTCAAAAAGATTATATAGGAACCATTTAAGACAACAAAAAGATAGTAAAGAATGGAAGAAACATAGCACAAGTGTCTTGTGTCAAGTTACTCTAAAGATTAGATAACTCGATAACAAGGAAAATGTTAACTCTAGCATTATTGCATACAACAACAGCAAATGGTTCCTCCCTTAGTTGTCAAATCAGTTGTCTTCTTCATTTCCTGCAAGTTCTTTTTTAGCAATCCCTTTCACCAATGATGAAAACTAACAAAATGATTGTTACTATGAACACTGAAAAACTCAATATTTCTTTCTTTAAGAAAAATAATGAAAAGATGGAAGGAAATATTTTGGTTCCGAATAAAAAATAACAGTAAGTATGTGATCATTATGAAATAGGATATCTGACGCAGTCCCACCACGAGCTCCATGTTTGCAGCAACTTTTGATAATGCACTGCCAAAACCTTAAGGACAATTTAACATGCAAAATTAGGATAGAAACACAGTTGAACCAGATTGAGAATATTCGTTAAATAAAAATGGCATTGAATGAGCATTACGAGTTATGCTCCTTCATCTCCATGGTCAAGTTATAGAGAATATACACATTACAATAGAAGATAAAGCAAAACAGCAATCAATGCTTCACTAAAGAAAATCAAACATATAATTCCCATTTAAGTATGACAAATACAATTCTCATTCAACAAAGATTAATTTTCAAACCCGCACAAGATTGATACATAACACCATTGTCATATGTTCACATTCAACAAGTTGCCACCCTAGTGAATATCATCATTTCCTTGTTAAATGTTTATTCAGATACTTCCACCTCCTAAATACCAAAAACCACCCTTCCTATCATCTTTTCAGTAACACATTAAAGACAAAAAAACAACAGCATTGTCAAACAAACTCAATTTCCAAAACTCATAACCATTTCCCTCAAGTCCTCAACTGCAAAACACTCACTAGTCACTCCGACACCAGACCACACAAACAGCAATCAGAGCACGCCTAACAAACCAAATAAGCGTCAATTCGATTCACCTAATTCTGAATAAGCAATCGCTTATGTTTTTAAACCAACGTTTCTGAATAAACAATCCATCCCAAACACGAACTAAGGTTTTCACATCACGGAGAGAAATCCGCATTCAATTAGGTTCTCGCCAAAGAGAACTGAAGTGAAAAATGAGACCTGGTTGGCGAGAGGCTTGATCGAGGGAAGCTTCCGCGAAACAGCGAACCTCGGGGTTGGGGTCGAGTGTGGCGGACAAGCAATTGAGCAGCCATTGCTGATCTTGATCCACGGCGTTTGCCATGCGCGAAATGGGAAAACCCTAGAGCTCGATGATGGAACAGCGACGTTTGTTGCTTTCGCTGCTTGCCACTTCGCCGCGCTGCTTTTTCCCGCTCTGCGGAAGAAGGAAAATATATACAATTGATTTTTACCTATAATAATATGTTATAAATGTTACTCGTTATTTACGACTCATTTTTATATTTAATAGTTGCATGAAATTAGTATTTTTTTTTTTTTAATTTATGGTTTTTTTTCAGAATTGTACATATTTTCATATTTAGTTTAATTTTACTTACTATATACTCCTAATTTTGTGAATGAATGTGAATAAGTTAAGTTTCATACTAAAAGAAGAAGGAGGTTCAAACAGCTGGTGTCTCGCTAAACGAGTCATATGCACTTACCGAATGACATCCGTTAAGCGAGACACTTAGCTCGCTTAGCGTGATGAGAAACCCTAGAAGAGGATTAGTCAGAGATGTGTTTGTCCAGTGCTTGCAAGCTCGTCAGCGAGTCATTTGTCTCTTCTCGCGTTCAGCGCGCCCAGCTCATTAAGCTAAAATTCACTAACTCACACTTAGCGAGCCTTCAGAATCTGAAACGTCAAGGAGCCTTTAAAACACTAAGTTGGCGTAGAATAAAGAGATGATTCGAAAAACAGAGCTAGAGAAGAAGTGAGAGCGACAAAACAACAGCCACCAAGAGAGTCTAGGTTAGAGGGGTGAGATTAAGGTTTTAGAGGTTGAAGGAGACATCCTCATCCATTTTCTTCCCTAAAAATTTGTACTTTGTGCTGAAAAGTTTATTGCTTGTAGTGAAAGACTAAATCTCTTATTGGGGAGTTCTACTGAACCTTTGATATAATACTCTTTCACTATCTATTTAATGATGTTCTTATGTGTTCATTACTTCTATCTATGCTTATTTTTTACATCTTTGTGGCTTGATCACCCATTTGTATGTATAGTTAGGATTTTTAGTATTGGGAAGTGCTTTAAAGCCTTAGAACTTTGATAGAGCAAGCTAGAAAATTATATGTCTAGGAATGGAGTGCAGTGATTTAGTCTTTATTATGTTGTAATCTTAATGCAACTCATTTAAACTAAGTTTGTTGAGGGATCAAGGACGAAGTTTAAATAGAGTTAGACTCATTCACTCGAGGGATCTTGGTTTGGGTAATTTCTCAGCATAAGAACACTAAAACAACGTTAAATAGAGAAAAACCTTTAGCAACATCAAAGTAAGTTCAGTAGAATCACCCAACACTTTTTACTTGACTGTTTTTACTTTTCAACTTCTAGACATTTTAGTTTGTAGTTAATTAGATTTTCATATAAAACCCCCCATTTAATATTTACTTACTTTAAACAAATGTTTGTTCATTGAACATATATTCTCTGAATGAAACAAGTTCCTTGTGATTCGATACTCGGTTCTTACCGTTTTATATTACTTGTACGACTCAGTACACTTCTTGATTAACATCACGGAAAAGCGAACAAGTTTTTGGCGTCGTTGTCGGGGAACTTCTTTCCATTTAGAAAGTATAGTTCAGTTTGAAGACATTTATCCTTTATTCTTTGATTGATTTCTTTGTGAATAGTTAGTTAGAATTTATTTATTTTCTCTTGATTTGGTTGACCGTTTTTTTGTTTAGTGCTCCTTGTATGCGAGGTAACTCTTCAGCAGGGAATTTAGTTCCACTAGATTTGGAAATAGAAGCCACTTGTAGGAGAAATAACATGGAGAAAAGGAGAAGAATTTTGCAAGAACGGACAACACAACCAAGTTTGGAGGAAGCTCAATCATCTGAATCATCTTCAGTCTTTCCAAAGTTAAGAGAATCTAAAGTAGGTGCATCTAAAGCCCCAATCATGGCTGAAGATCAACCACAAAGGGTTACTCTTGAAGATTATTCTAGCTCGACCGTGCCGCAATTTTTTACAAGCATTGCGCAGCCGAAAGTGCTAGCCCACAATATCACATATCCTCATTCCTTGATTCAGTTGATTCAAGGAAATTTGTTTTATGGATTGCCAAACGAAGACCTTTACGCACACTTGGCTACTTATATTGAAATTTGCAACACACTGAAAATTGTTGGTGTGCTAGAAGATGTAGTAAGGCTTAGCTTGTTTTCATTTTCCTTGGTTGGAGAAGCCAAGAGGTGGCTGCACTCTTTTAAGGGAAATGGTTTGAAGACTTGGGAGGAGGTTGTAGAGAAGTTTTTGAAGAAGTATTTTCTTGAGTCCAAGACAGTTGAAGGCAAGGCATCTATCTCTTCATTCCATCAATTCCCAGATGAATCCCTGAGTGAAGCGCTTGAGAGATTCCGTAGCTTGTTGCGGAAAACACCAATTCATGGATTCTCCGAGCCAATTCAGCTAAAAAATTTTATAGATGGGTTGAGGCCATAGTCCAAGCAGTTATTGGATGCTTCTGCTGGAGGGAAAATTAAATTGAAGACCCCTGAAGAAGCTATGGAACTGATAGAAAATATGGCTGCTAGTGATCATGCTATTTTACGTGATCAGGCTTATATGCCTACAAAGAGAAGTCTACTGGAGCTTTCCTCACAAGATGCACTGTTAGCGCAGAATAAGATGCTAGCTAAGCAGCTAGAGTCCTTGACGAAAACACTTAGCAAGCTGCAAACTCAATTGCAAGCAACTCAACCTTCACATTCAGTAGTTCTGCAGGTTGGAGGTTGTAGCATATGTGGAGGAGCTCATGAATCTGATTGTTGTATATCTCTTAATGAAGCTGCAAAGGAGGTGAATTATATGAGGAATCAGCACAGACCAGGATTTAATGCAGGTGGATTTGCAGGTTACTAGCAAGTTTCCAATTTTAATCATAATCAAGGGCAGTGGAGGTCTCATCCTGGAAACCAATTCAATAAAGACCAAGGAGGACCATCCAACAGGCCTTAAAATCAAGGGCCTAGCCTTTATGAGAGAACAATCAAGCTGAAGGAGACTTTGGTTCAGTTCATGCAAGTTGCAATGTCAAATCACATGAGCACAAAGTCTACTATAAATAATTTGGAAATTCAAGTAGGATAGCTGGCTAAGCAGATAGCCGATAATTCTTCTAGAAGCTTTAGGGCTAATACTGAAAACAATCCCAAAGAAGAATGCAAAGCTGTCATGACCTGAGGCAAGAAGGCAATTATGGTGGAAGATGAAAGAGGGAATAATGATGAGCAAGAGCTAGTAGCTGAAGAAGAAAAATATCAGTTGAGAGAAAAAAATAAATGATGAAGAAAAGAAAGAAAAAGAAGAAAAAAATGAAGAAAAGAAAGAAAAAGAGGAAGAAAAGAAGACAAAGAATGAGTTGGCTAGAGAAAAGAAGAAAGAGGTTGTTTCATGCTCAGGGAAGGAAGCACCATATCCTCTGGTACCGTCCAAGAAAGACAAGGAATGACACTTGGCTCGTTTCCTTGACATCTTCAAGAAATTGGAGATAATTATCCCCTTCGAAGAAGCCTTACAACAAATGTCATTCTATTCAAAGTTTTTGAAAGATCTGCTGACCAAAAAGAGTAGATATATCCTTAGAGATAATATCATAGTGGAAGGAAATTGCAGTGTTGTTATCCAAAGAATCCTTCCACCTAAGCATAAGGATCCAGGGAGTGTTACAATCCTTTGCTCTATTGGTCCAGTGTCAGTTGGTAAAGCCCTCATTGACTTAGGGGCCAACATAAATTTGATGCCTCTCTCCATGTGCAGGAGGATTAGAGAGCTAGAAATTATGCCAAAAAGAATGACACATTGCAGTTGGCAGATCGTTCTATTACAAGGCCTTATGGCATGATAGAAGATGTTCTAGTCAGGGTGCAGCAATTTACCTTCCCTGCGGACTTTGTTGTCATTGATAGTGAAAAGGATGCGGAAATCCCACTGATTTTGGGTCGTTCCTTCATGCTAACTGCCAATTGTGTAGTGGATATGAGGAACAGTAACCTGGAAATGGGTATAGATGATTAGAAGATCACATTCAAATTGTTTGATGCAGCAAAGCACTCACTTGATCGAGATACCTACTCCAAGATGAATGAAGTTGAGAATGAGATGGTTCTGATGGCTAGAGCCAAGCTTGCTTTAGACCGTTAAGGTAATATGTGTCAAGCTAGTGACGTTAAAGAAGCATTTACTAGGAGGCAACCCAACTCTTTTCCTTTATTTTCTTACTCATTGCATATAGTTAGGTTTTAACTTGTTTGTGATTGCTAAAGTAAGTCATCAACATGCTTTGTATGATACATGGAGGGTTGTTTAAGCTTCTCTGAAGCTATGGATGAAGAATAACTTAGAAAATTTTTCAATCATCCACTCGCTCAGGACGCCCTGTGCCCTAAGCGAATTAGTCTTCATGCGCTGAGCGAGTCATCACTCGCGCTAAGCGCGTCAACCTCTACCCATTGGCTGAAGGGTCCTCGCTAAGCGAGACCACTGCGCTAAGCCCAAAAACCTCCCTAGAATTGCATTTATTGGAATTGTGCTAAGCGAGTCATCTTGTTATACGCGCAACTTAGTCTTGCTAAGCGCATATGTGCGCTAAGCACAATTATCTCTCTGCCTGGACCTTAATGTTAATTGGGCTCAATGGGTCATACCCGCTAAGCCCAATTCCTTCTCGGGTATGGAATTGCGCTAAGCGAGACCATCTCACCAAGCATGACCCCATTACTGCATCTTGAGGCATTTAATTCGTTAAGCTGGCCACATCCCGCTTAGTGAAAGTTGTAAACCAATCAGAACTGCAGAACTCGTTACACGCGCATATGTGCGCCTAGCCCAAATCCTTCTTGGGTTTTCAAATTTTTGAATTGGGCTAAGCGAGCCTGCCCCGCTAAGCGCGTGAATTTAAAATCTGAAAATTCAAACATCACTAAGTGTTCGCTTAACGAGTCACTCGCGCTAAGCGAGACAGTCGAAACTGCCAAAAATAAGCATTATTGCCTTAGGCAGTTACTTTTTGTGCTAAACTCATAACTCTTTTCCTCATCATTGGTATTTTTGCTTGCATTTGCACTGTGCATCCTGTTTTCCTTCTTCTTTTGCTCTCATCTTCACTCACTTCTCTATAATCCAAGTAAGTACCCATTTCTTTGTTTTAATTTCAGTTTAAACCCTAGGATAGAAGCCATGTTGTGGTGGTCTTTGTAATTAGGATTTTGTGTTGATGATTGTTGTTGATTGCTTAGTTGTTAGATAGCATGTTATTAGGGGTTTAATTTCGCATGTAATGTAGGTTGTTTTGATGTATTTTGCTTAGGTTTCTGAGGCTTGATAGTGCCTGATAAAAGGGGCTTCGAAGCCCCATTATTTTCTAGAAATTTTGATGTACTCGCTAAGCGAGTTCATCAATTTTAGATGAATTTCTGGGTTTTCTAATGAACTTGCTAAGCCGGCCTTGTCCCACTAAGTGTGTTCATCATTTTTGTTTGAATTTATGTTTTTCTGTATAACTCGCTAAGCCACTGCACTTAGGCTTAGCGAATGTTTAAATTTCCAGTTTTTAACTATTGAGTTCGTATGAACTCGCTAAGCCGACATGTCGCGCAAAGAGATATAGTTTACCTAGGTTAGAGTTTATGAGGCTTTTGGTATTCTATTGGTGGCTAAACGAGTCAGTCTCGCTAAGCCACCATGCCTCTTTAGGTGCGCTAAGCGAGTTTGCCTCGCTAAGCGCCCAATTTATTTTTCTGTTTTATTTTCTTGCTTTCAATTTTGAATAAAACCTGTCTAATTTCAATTCCTGTGATTCTTTTGATGCAGATGACCTCTAGGAAGAGGAAAGCTACTGCCTCTAGACCCTAGGAGACCTATGATACCACCAGATTCATTTCCAAGGGCGCCTGGGAAAGATATGACTAGAACATTCACTCCCGAAGCATTCTTCCAGAGAGGAACGTCATATCATACATTTTCGAGTATGATGAGTTCTGCCAGGAGCTTGAGAGGCGTAGTTGGCATAAAGCCTTGACCAGGCAACCTGATGGTCACATTGATGTGGCCCTGGTCAAGGAGTTCTACGCCAACCTCTATGATCCAAAGGATAAGTCCCTGCTACAAGTCAGAGTTTGGGGCAAGTTGATTAAGTTTGATGTTGGGTCTCTGAACACCTTCTTGGAGACCCCCATGGTTTTGGAGCCAGGGGAGAGGTACCTACACCAGGTTCTGCGGCACTCACCCAGATCCTCAGGAGCTTGCCTCCAAGCTCTGTATTCCAGGGTGCAATTTTGTTCTGAATGCTGAGGGAGCACCCTGGAAGCTCCTAAGGAAGGACCTCACCGCCCTCGCCCAGACCTGGAGTGTGTTATTATACTCCAACCTCACCCCCACCTCTCATACGTCCAATCTTAATATGGATAGGGCGAAGTTGGTATATGGATTAGTTATGAAGATGGATATGAACTTGGACTCTCTCATCTCAGGCCAAATCTCGCAGATGGCCCAGTCCAACTCTTCCAGGCTTGGATTTCCGACGCTTATCACTTCCTTATGCATCGCTTGGGGAGTTGTTCCAGATTCTTTGACTTTCGAGTCCTTGAGCCTTGCCATTAATTTAGCATACATCCGAAAGAATTGCTAGAACTTGGATGATCCCACGATCACATTTCCGGGGACCCGCAAGACTCGGGCTCGAGGACCTGAGGCTTCTTCTTCTGCTCCAACTCCAGCTCCAGCTCCACCAGCTTTCCTTCCTGCACCACCAGCACCCTTTGGCACCTCCGCTCAAAGCATAAACGTCGTGGTGCCAATGCTACAGAGCCTTCACCATGGCTTATGCCTGGTGATGCAGAGTATTCATGATCTAGCTCAACATCGACCCATCATCATCATGGAGGAGTTTATGGCCCAGGTGGCCTGGCCAGGAGTCCAGCCTTCTCCTTTGGGGGGAGGTGAGGCTCCTACAGCCCAGGAGTCACAACCAAAGGTTGATCCAGAGCCGGAGGCATCACCAGAGGTCAAGGCCACTCCTAAGGAGACACCGAAGGACACTCATGCTGCCACACCCGCCGAGTACACAGATTATGTTACAGATATGGCGGCGGTGCAGAGCACTTAGGATCCCTGGCCCACTCCAGCACCAGAGACATCTTTTCCGGCCCAAGATGCCCCCTACATACCTCAGGATGAGCCCACACCGGCACAAGATGACTGAAGACAGGGCTTCATTTATTTTTCTGCTATTCATATATAGTTTTTACATTCCAGTTTTAGTTTAGTTTATTTACTCATTTAGCAAATTTTACAGTTTTTAAAATAGTTTACATTTATATATGCAATGGATTTTTTTGGTTTGAAATTTTTGTGCTTGTGGCTTGATCACTCATTTGTATGTATAGTTAGAATTTTTAGCATTGGGAAGTGTTTTAAAACCTTAGAACTTGATAGAGCAAGCTAGAAAAATGTATGTCTAGGAATGGAGTGCAATGATTTAGTCTTTATTATGTTGTAATCTTAATGCAACTCATTTAAACTAATTTTGTTGAGGGATCAAGGGCGAGATTTAAATAGAGTTAGGCCTATTCACTCGAGGGATCTTGGTTTGGGTAATTTCTTAGCATAAGAACACTAAAACAACGTTAAATAGAGAAAAACCTTTAGCAACATCAAAGTAAGTTCAGTAGAATGACCCAATGTTTTTTACTTAACTGTTTTTACTCCTCAACTTCTAGACATTTTAGTTTGTAGTTAATTAGATTTTCATATAAAAACCCCATTTAATATTTACTTGCTTTAAACAAATGTTTGCTCATAGAACATATATTCTCTGAATGAAACAAGTTTCCTGTAATTCGATACTCGACTCTCATCGTTTTATATTACTTGTACGACTCAGTACACTTGCTGATTAGCATCGCAGAAGAGCGAACAATAACAAAATGTTTGTTGATTTTTACTTGTAATAATAGGTTACAACCAATGAATATATATTAATAAAATAATGAGTAAATTAAATTATCATTCTTATATTTATGACTTATTACCCATTGTCTCCCTTAAAATCTATTAGTTTCACCTCCCCTGACCTAAAGGTTGTTTGGCTAAATTTTAGTTAAATATAATTGAAAGGTTAAGCTAGCAACTTAAGGGTAAGTAACAAAGTAGCATATTTATCAATTAAAAATCCTAATAAAACTTTACATTGAATTTTACACTACCACACATGTAATTTTTAGTAACATTTTTTTGCCTAAAAACACTTAGTAAAAATGTTACTAAAAACTTTTGACAATATTTAAAAACTGTAATCAAATAAGAATAAATGTTATTAATATATTTTTGCGACATTTTATCAAATGTTGTGTATAACCTATGTCGTTAAAGGTTTTAGCGACATGGGTTATACACAAAATTTGATAAAATGTTGCGAAAACATATAAGAAATATTTATTTATATATTTGCAACATTTTTTAAATGATGTCAAAAAATTTTAGCAACATTTTTACTAAGTGTTAGACCAAAATGTATTGCTAAAGATTATATGTGCAGCAGTTTTAGGACAATAGCCTTTATAAAATCTTTTAGTAAGTTCCCCAGTGTATGAAAAATTAAATTCTATTTACTAGAAGTATTTAAAATTTTAAATCTTTTAGTAACAATGAAGCTAATATAAATATGTTACTTAAGTAAATAATTCATATTATACATATATTCTTCCATAAAAAAAATTATTTTGCTTATTTTATGATTAACAATAAAAATTTAATATAGAGTAGTGAATCTTAATTCAACATACCTTATATTAATTTGTTTTATACTAGAATGTATGACCCATGTCATGGATGGGTAAACATTTTCATTAATATTTTTATAAAATATTTTAAATATAATTTTTTTTATGTATTATGAATTATTTATAATTATTTTTTAATCATGAATTGTAATGTATAACATTTTTAATCATTATTTATTAATTATTATTGTCTATGATAGACTATAATCTTTAAAAAACAATAAATGAGAGAAATATTTTTTTCATTTGTACTTAGTTGGGAATAAAACAAAGTTCATTAATTTATCAAGGAGCAAATACAAAATTTACTAATTTAGTAGGGACTAAAATAAAATATCAAGGACCAAAAATAAAATTTTATTTTATTAGGACTCAATACAAAGTAAAAACTTAGTAAGGAGCAAACACAAAAATTGAGCATTTATTAGGGATAAAAAATATATTTAAGCCTATATTCTATTTGAGAATATTGAACTATTACTTAGTTTTATGTATAAATTTATGATTTTATTGACAAATTATTTTAAGATTATTTTCAATTGTGAACCAATATTTTGTGTTGTTCGGAGCTTCCAATTAATAGTGTAAATTTTTACATATTTTAATGATTTATATTTGTAATATTGGATGATTATCTTTATATTGTTGTTTATTTATGACATATGCTTGGATAAATCGATGTTATTTTTGTTTGTTTTTATTATTATGTGTGGATGCTTTTAATGTTATGTTTGAATTATTTAAGAGTAAATTTTCAATTTACTTATAAAAAATTTTAAATGTTAAATGACAAGTCATGACGGCTAAAAACAATCAGAAATTACTTCACTAAGGTACACCAACAATTTGCAATCACGACCCATTTTGTTCTCCCATGTGAAGCAATGAAAACCGATGAGCAAGGGCATGTTTTTTTTCCATCTTGCTTCGAGGAAGAAAAAGCCCTCAATTGATTTTTCAATTAGTTGAGCACATAGAGAGAAATAGAAGGAAAATAAAAGGAGAATGTTCACACAACGTTTTTGGGCATCAAAGTTTTTCATTTCTTTTGATTTTGAATGAAAATCTATGTTTAAGCATGTGTTTTTCTATTCTACACACGAGAAACAAAAGCCCTCAATCAACTTTGAAGATAATTAAATAATAAAGAAGAAATATATGGAAGGCAGGAGAAATTAGGGTTACAAATTGTAATTTAAAATTAAAAAGATCAAACACAAAGAAAAAGTTTATTAGGAAAAAAAACATAAAATTTAAATATTTATTAGGAATCATAAATATATATTTAACCTTTCAATATATATGTAAAAAAAATTATATGATGCTGGAAATTGTTTACTTAAGTATGCTTTTTATTTTTTCAGTTCTTATAAAATAAATAAGTTTCATTTTTGGTCCTTATAATTTTTTTTTCTTTATTAGTAACTTATAAGCTACTAAAATCTAAAATTACTTGTCAAACCTAGTCTTCCAATACCTGATTCTATGAGTAAGTTTTGCTCAACAATTCAATGCATTCAATTTTCAAGCTCGTGACTCAATACATTTGTGGTTTATCCTCATATATAGGTATCTCTTCAGGAAACACAATTTTTTCCTTGAGATGTTTAGAGACAGATTCGAAGCTCGTGACTCGATACATCTGAGATTTAGTCTCATGGTCCAATACAGGCATCCCTTTACTCGAGGCACATGATTCAATACTTAATCCAATATATTGAACCATATCAACCATGGGGCTCTTGATGCAAAAAGAACATGAAGAATGATCTCGACAGTTTATCCTTATAATCTTTATGCAATATCAAAATGATTACACTGAAAAAACTGAATGAATGAACAAACTTAGTCAACAAAATCTTACAAAATTGGAAGCATACTACAAGATAAGTCATTCTTTTCTTTCACAAAGACCTACGGGATATACACTTGCAAACAAATTTGGACGAGTTTTGCTTGGTCTAAAACCAATTCCAGAAATCTTCATTCCCATTTACTCCTGAGTTGATCATGGTGTTTGAAAGCATGGGTTAGTACTATGCTTCCGTCCAATGTTTTTAGTATAAAAGTCTCAACCAACACAAAACATCCAAATTTCTTCCACCCATTTGTGCCTTCAAATTCTTCCACTTTCTTAACTCTAATTTGCTTCTCTATTCCTCCATTCCACCCTACCCTTTCCTGCTCCCACTTCATTCTCTCAACTACTGCAGTGCTCAATCCCACACTACTCTTTTCTCCAACATTGTTGACACTATTAAACCACACAAAACCTTCAGCAATATCCATCTCATTAATCACTGCTTCCCAGCCAGCAATTACAACCACTTCCTTTTGAACCACAACATCCACATTCACAGTGTTTCCCATTCCATACTCATTCTCACATGAAAAGATTTGCTCCCATTTCTGCTCCAGTGTCATCTCATAAAACATTGACTTTCTCATTTCTTCCTTCAATGTTTTGTGAGTTCCCTCCTTGATAAACATGAAGGGGCAATACCATTTTCCCACAACAACACTATCTGAACTCTTTTTTGCTAAGGAGAATTGGAACTCTGGCTTGCTGGCACGGAGGGTTTCATTCACACCTGATGCTTCTCCTAGGCTAGAATCACTTGAAGTTGAAGCACTCACTTTCCACCTTGTACTCAAAAATCTTGGAGGGTATCCATCTGGGGCAACAGATTTAGCTGAAAAACCACTCCTGAAAGTAACTTTGCTTCTTCTAGGAAATATCTCAAACTCTTGATATGTGTCATTGATAACTATTGGATGTAGTGGTACATCAGATACAGCATTGTAGAAACAGAATGTGTCCAAATCTTCCCCCTTTGAGTTAATGTATGCCTCCCTGCAAAACCAAATGCAAACTACATCACTATAATCCTTTAAGTCTTAAAACTTGCCAAAAAGATTAATCATTAATGTGATTTACAAATCCATCCTATGGTGAGTCAGTGCAGAACAAATGATCTCTACATGATAACATAGTAATGAAAATACCTAATTTGTTGAATAAAATTTAAGCTTACCCTCTTTTTTTCCCACTGAGATTTATCACATAGTATTTGTTGGAAGACAAGGGCTGGTTAAGAACTGGAATGAAGGCAACATGGTGGTAGTGAGTGGTTCTATTCAGTGAAATGCCTGATCTATAGAACAACTCAAGGTTTAGATTTTGAGGGAAAGGCAACTCCTTCACTTCATGGAACTCTCCCAACCCAAAACAAGAGGTTGGCACCAAATCTTCATCTTGGATCACCAAAATACCAGAATTGGGGCCCTCAGGTGGAGGCAATGAGAGAGCATCTGCAGATTTCTTATACAGAGACAAAGGCCTAGTCACATACATCCTATGACACTATTCTTGCTTCTCTTCTTAATTCTTCTTCACTCACCAATATTCCTGTTCTGAATCTAAGAATAACTTGCTTAATGTGGATCTTGATGGATGTACATGCAGTCATGCACTTATATATATATATATATATATATATATATATATATATATATATATATATGACTATGTGAGTTGAAATTTGATTTTGATATGGTCAACTGTGACCAATTTTACTAAACGTGTATAAAATGGTGCCAACTGACCAAGGTTAGTGAAGAAAAATTAAATTTTCCAGCAAGCCAGAATAGTAGTCATATGTGGGGATTTTCAACATGTGAGCCCCACATGAAAACAAAATTGCCCCTTCCGGCTAGTGGGTTTGTGTTTTGTTTTTGAAAGGGTCCACTTTGGCAGCCTCGTTGGCTTTGTCTTTGTCTATTTGGACAGTTCAGCCTAAAAGGACGTAAAGGGTAGATTTGGGGATCTGAGTAGATTGGTGAGATTGAAGAGATTAGACCCGGCAATGGAAGAATAAAGAAATTGTTAATGTTAGGTATGGTTTGCAGGTGGATTTAGTATGTTCTGTTTAGAACCATGGTTGATGGTAGGATATAGAAAAAGACTTTGGTTTCGGAATACTTGTACCACTTGAAATTCTCTTACTCGCGTGATGCCAGTTGGACAACTTACGGGGTTATTTGAAATTTGTCATTGTATATAATCTGGGTTTTTTTTTTCTTACTGGATAAATAATCTGGGATTATTCTATAAAATTTGTGCATTTTTATATACCAAAAGTCCAAAATAATACCATATCCGACTAAGGATGGAATGTCGTTTAGTAAATTTTGTTTTTTATTAAATAAAAAACCCATCAATTATACATTAGTAAAATTGATTGTAGGATTTTTTTTTTTTTACTTTTAAAGTGAGTAAAATTATTTGGTTAGTAAAATTGATTGTAGGATTTTATTTTTTTTTACTTTTAAAGTGAGTAAAATTATTTGGTGTGTAATTGTATATAATAAGATCCACATTTTTTGAAAATAAATACATTTATACTTCACAAATAATAATTTTATTATTCAAATAAAATTATTTTTTTCTAAATTATTTTTTAGGAAAACCAATGCTAATAACACCTTATTTGATATATTTTTTTCTCAAAAATATATTCTATTTCTATGTTGTTAACTAAAATTTATTAGAAATCACAAAATTATAGAATACCAATATTATGAATATCATTTCTAAATACAAGATTTTTTACATTAGCTTTTTAATAAATTCTTTTGGTACAATTTTTGGACCAATTCCACTCAAATTTAAAATATACGGACGGGATGGTAGTTTGTTTTAATTGAATTTATTTTTGTTAAATTTTGACAGAAGTACATTCAATTGAAAAATATAAATGTTGTGTACAAGAAAGTGTTGGGAATCATACAAAAATATGTGTGCTTTAAATTTGAACATATTACGTAACCAAGCTGATCTCATAAGTAAACAAAATTAGCTATTATACCTTCACAAGATGTGTCCTTATATTAGTTCCATTTGTACAAAAAGATTAGTAAAGTTGCAGCAAGGATATGGACGAGTCAAAAGATAGAATCCCCCACATCTCAGTTTCCTGGCCCTTTCTTTCTTTCTTTCAATAATGCAAGTGAGCAACGTTTAAAGCAAGTCGTTGCCACAGTAATGGGTCTCACCTCTTGTGACGGGTTAAATAAATTAAATTAATAAATGCAATCGAAATTTTATATCATATTGATAGGTGATAGCAACGGGTCAAGTGTCAAATTTGGCAACCACTTTTGTTGTAGAGCTTGCAATCATGTGTCTATTACCCTATTACATAAACTTTTCTACATTGGAAAATTTGTGACACCCCGGATTGGTTTTTGGCTCATTCTTTTACTATTAATAAGGTTTATTATTTCATGATTGAGAGGCACTTTCCTCTTTGCTTCCTCTTCCCTAACGTTTGATGATAATAGAAACATTTTGAGAAGGCATGCAGTTTCCAAGAAGTATGAAGTTTCCTCATTTACTGAAAAAACATTAGTACACAAGAAAGATAATGGCTAATGACCAAACTAGAGACAATTTAAACCACAGACTATGACTCTTCTACCCTAATGAAGCTACCCAGGAAGATGGTTTCTTTTTTGCATATGTATTTGATTTGATGATGCTACTATCACTACTATATCATGCTTTGAACATAAAGTCTTCATCTCTTTTCCTTGAGCTTCCCCAATTTGAATGGTATCTGAAAATCCACCTCCAACCCTTCATGCTTTTCCTTCCCCTCTTGATTCCTCTGTCATTCACAGTGATTCTACATGACCCTCCATTGGTTAAAACTCCATCTCCTACCAACCCTCCATAAGAACCTCCACCGCCATCATGTGGCATGAAATTCCCACCTCTGAAAGAAGAGAAGGTATCACCCCCCATGTTGTTGCTCATTTTTGCAGCAGAAAACTCATGCTTTGATTCTGATGAGTAATCAAGCTTCAAGTCAATGAAGCTAGACTCATCCATGCCTTTGAAATCACTCTCTCTGAGTGAAAACACACGCCTATTTACCCCACCATAGAATCCACCACCATCACCAACACCATCCATTAGTCCACCACCCTTTTTCACACCACCCTTGAGATCACTTCCACTTTCATAATTATTGTTATCAAACAAGAAATCCCTCCTCTCTACTCCATCAAAACCACTCCTTCTTGGCTCAGCTTCACTGTATCCACTTCTCCTCCCAGATTCCAACATATTAACCCCAGAACTCCTAGCTGCAGAAATTGAGCTTCTAGCACCTGACAACACTGAATCACCACCATCCTCAGATCCAAATATCCCTCCACCCCTGAAGCTGCATAGTGACCTTGACCTAGACACACCCCCTTGATGATCCACCATCCACATCTCATTGTTTCTCTCATCAAACCCAACAACACTTCTCCCACAACCCTTCTCTTTTTTCTTCCTAAAAAGCTTCCCAATCTTCCAAAACCCACCACCACCACCATGATGATGCCTCTTGATCTCAACACAGCTGCTGCTACTCCTCCTCAGCCCCAGAACCTCATCCTCCTCCTCCTCCTTATTGGCCTTATTGTGATTCAAATGCTGAAGAACCACTGGGGTACTCTCATTGTTCTTCTCATTCTCAATGAGGAATGAGACCCTCCCAACACCCCCCACCTCAACAGTGCATGAGTTGCGATGGGAAGAGACCATCTCATCAGAGCAAGAACACGAAGAAAGCCTTTGCTCCCCACAATCAGAACACACAAGCTTGACCAAACGGTCCTTGAGACAGTAAGCACATATTCCAACAGAAGAAGAAGAAGGGTGTTTCTTACATGGGAGTTCAGAGGTGGAGTAGTAGTAGCAATCCATGTCATTGGTGTAAGCCTGATCTTCCACACCTTTGTTTCTCTCCCTCATGGCTTCTTCAAGACGGAGGTGCCTCAAGTGTAAAGTGAAAAATATGGCAAGGGGTTTGGTTTAGTTTAGTTTAGCTCTATGAAAGAAAGAGAAAGGAAAAAGAAAAGAAAGAAAGAAAAGGGACACCAAATAATACTTGGCTTGTAGAAGCAGCTTCCTCTACGAAGCTATGAGTAAAAAGTAGAGAATTCTGAATGTGAGTGAATGAATGAATGAATAAAGAGAGAGAGAGAGAGGAAGCACAAGGCGTTTCCTTTACGTTTTCTTTGCAGGAAAAAACAGTGATAGGAAGGAAGAGAAAGAAAAAAAAAGGAGTGATGCAAGAAATGAAAAGAAAAAGAAATAATAAAGCACTAGCTCCTGCAGGCATTATTATGTAGGGAAGAGACTGAAACAGCAAAATTGAGTGAACAAGTGAACAAACTCTTTTCAATTTCCATCACTTTGCATGCATTGCATATGTTGATAAAATGTGTGTGTGAGTGAGCACATCAAACACTATATCTCCATTCCCCACCGTACCACTTTGAATTGCCACTTCAAAGACCCTCCTTAACCAAATTTTTTAAAAAAAGTGAATACGAATCATCTGGTCTTGAGAACCCATCAATCTTTCATATGAACTGTCAACAACATTTTTTCCCTAAGGAGTTTTTCTTTTTTCTTTTTTTTTTCTCTTTTCCCTTGACTTTTGCATGCCATTGTTGGTATTGAGGTTTGACAATAAATCCTATCCCCTCCAATACCCACTTTGCATGTGTCCCCTTGGATTAGTGGGTTGAGAAAGCAACCCTTCATAGTAACAGATGAGTGTGGCACGCATATTCATTTGTCCACTCTCTTTTTTGCTCCCTACCATCATCACCATTATCATTTGTTCTAATTCTATTCTATTCTGTTCTACTACCCAAGCTATAGTCCCTCACAAAATGTGTCCTTTCCTCGTCGATCATAACCACGTGTCCCACCGACAGATCTACCTTGCGGGTCTTTCTCACTTTCAATAACATATACTATAACCCTTTCTTCAAATTTTTACACCGTTATATTTTACTTAGACATATAAGATTTTATTATCAAAATTTCATTTCATTTTATACCATCAATCACTCAGAAATCAAGAAATCATCTTAAATATGATTAAACATATGCTTGTAGTTTTTTTTTTCACAATTACAATGAAGCAACTCTTCGTTGCTTCCATTTTTTTCAATTATCTGCCATGATTTATGGTGCTAGAGTCGATTCCACAGGATTTCCAAACACACACTGAGATGATATAATATTATCTATAGTTTTAATTGAATTCAACATATATTAATAGTATAATTTTATAATGTTACTACTTTTTGGTCTTGATTATAAATAATAAAGGTCTCTTATTTTTTATCTTAAATATAAATAAATTTTAATTATCTATGTCTTATTTAATGATTTTTTTTTTAAAATGGCTAAAAACTTTTTTTTATATTTGCTATCAAGTTTCAATGAATGATAATTTTTAAAAAATATTTGTTTCTTAATTAAAAATAACATCATTTAATAAAATTAACTAATTTTCTTAATAAATATAAAATATGTCCTTTTTTCTTATAATCGATACTAGAAATACTTACAAGATGAAAGAGAATAACATATTTATAAAATTAACTTTATCATTATTAATTCATTTTTTTTGTTTTTTAGCCTATATCATTAATATTATAAAAAATATAAGTAAAAAAATTAATTAATTTTATATTGAAAAATTAAAATGAAAAATAATTAAAATAAGTTTTTTCTTTTTGTACGATAATTATCTGGTAATAGAAAAATTACCATTGATCGTTTCATTATTATTGAAGGCATTAATGATTTAATTGATGACTTAATTGTGAATAAATATGGTTTTGAAACATGAGTTCATTGAGGTCATTGGGAATGAATGGTGACCAATTTCAACCATGACTTGATTGAGGTCAGAGACTAGGTTGATCCATCATTGGGGCAAGATATGAGATAGAGCTTTGGCGTGCCGTATTCATTCGATTCTCTCTATCTTGTCTTTTCCACGTAAAAGACTGTTTCATTTCTATGGTCGGGGAAGAAGCCTCATGCTAGCAAGTTACCCCTTTGGCATTACAATCATCAGAGCCTTGCATGTGGCAAGTGAAGGAAAGATGCACCATTTTGAGAAAAACAAATTGCAAAAGGTGTAGTTCTTAATTTAATTATGCTTTTTTACTTATTTATTTATTACTATTGTTACAGCACAACAATTTTTCTTTTGGGATGAGGATTTATTTCTGTGGCCCATTAGAAGTTCAAATGTGTAATATCAGCACCATAAGATTTGGATGGAGAGAGCTCTCACTTTAATCACTAAAATCCATTGACGTAAAAAGTATTTGACAAAGGAACTGAGTTTCTTTTTTATTTTTATTTGGACAAGTGTATATTTAATTGCAAATACCGAACGGATCAAGCAAACCTATATGGTCTGTTAAAAAAAACACCAAACATATATGGAAAGAGTTCAAAATAAAAAAATATTCTATAATTGTATTTTTTTAATAACTATATGTATCTTTTGTATTGTACGAATATTTTAAGTATATTTAAAATTATTTAATAGAATTAATAAACTCACAGTGCAAATATTTTTTATAATATCATTTAATCATAAATGGTCATGTATGATAAAATTAATAAAATTTTTAAAAATTAGTTTTAAAAAATTATACTGATAATATTTGAAAATTAAATTAAAAATATAAATGCAGAAAAGGAGTATATATTTACACGACAGAGCATATAAGCATATAAATAAGTTGTTTCGTTTTCAAAATAAAAATTATAATATAAACATATATTAATAAATTAAAATGCTATATATAATATATGTGTGTTTTATACATAAAACTAAAATCAACGTGTAATTAAATAAAAGTGGGGAGCACATCTCTCTCCCATTTTTGTTTGTCCTTAACAAGTAGAACAACACAAAAGTAGTTTGTTCAAGTATGTCTAATTTCCATTTTCATTTTTATTACAAGTTTTTCCTAATATTTATTTTATATTGAAAGTGGTTCCACTCTAATGTTTGATGGATAAAATTTGATTAAATTACTTATTTGATCCTTATATTTTCATGATTTTTACTTTTTTAATTCTTATAGTTTGAAAATGATCTTTTTAGTTCTTATAATTTATATTTTAATTTTTTTTTAATTCCTATAATTTTGAAAGTGGTTTTTTTAGTTCCATAATTTCATAATTTTTACTTTTTTAGTCTTTATAATTTTTAAATTACAGGGATTAAAAGAGAATTAAAATGTAAATTATAGGAACTAAAAAAACCACTTTCAACCTATAAGACTAAAAAAGTAAGATCAAATAAGTAATTTAATCTAAAATTTAATACTCAAAAATGATATATAGAATGGTTGCTAACAAAAGTAAGAGTAAGCTCATGCTCATGTTTTATAATGAATATAAATACTAGGGATTACACTTTACTTTTACCAAAGAAGATGCGAATCGAAAAGGAGAAATAATTACTTCTCATTTTAGTACGTAGATGTATCAAAATAAAGAGAAAGAAAAGGTGCTAATTTGAATGCTCCAGCCTTACGTTTCCGAATGTCTTTAGAAAAGAAAGATTTTCATCGCAAACAAAAAAGGAAAAAAAAAGAAGTTTTCCCAACCAATTTCCTTACAGGAGCAAAGAAAGATCATAAAGAGGCCATTCAAATCAACATGGTAAACTCACTTCCTTCATTTTCAGCAACATGTTGTTGTACCATTAATGTGGTGTTGATAAAGATCCATTCATAGCAAAATGATAATGGTTAAAGAAGAGTCAATGCATTTGATTGTTCCTTGAGTGGCTTCAGAAATGGTCATGAAACTCACCCTCACAAAATAGTACCATGTCAATTGCAATTTTTAACAGTGGAAGCATGGTACATTAATCAAACATTGCAAATCAATGGTTAAAAAACTCAGTTATAAGGGCCAATAGAAACACTGCCATGACCATGAGACAAACATAATTGTAGTGGTGGCACGCCCCAAAGCATGCACAATCCTATTGAATCATTGGGACAAAGAGGCAGAATAGTATATTGCTTAAGCAATGTTGTATTGTCTCTCCTTTTTTCCTTTATTTTTTTATTTCTTTTTTCTCCCTCATAGTTTCTCTATAGTAAATCTCTTGAGTTTGTCGTAATTTATAAATATTAGGGTAATCATGATGTTTCCTTGGTCTTTGTTCACTAATTATTTTGTTGTTTTTGCAATCAATTAAGTTTTAAATGATTTGGGATCTTAGTAAAATACACTTACTTACATCGAGCCATCCAACAAAAGTGAAAGAGACCCAAAAAAAGATAAAAGAAAAAAAAAAGGATTTGTCTATGTGCTTTCTTTTGAATGCGAAATGATTAAATGCAATTAACCTACAAAGTTACGGGCATGTTGGCTGTCTGACATGCACCTCTGATGGACCCATTTTAGTCCTATACTGTCTCGAATGCTCTAAGCTGGTTTATAGCTGTTCAATTATTTCTTGTAATCTAGTAGTAATTAACTATAGTAGCCAGACAATACCAGCCTAGCTAAATACAATATATATAGTTTTTTCTTTAAAAAAAACAATAAATATATACAAAATATTTTTGCTGAGCGTTATACAAATTATATTAAGTTCGATCCGTATTTTATTTATTTCAAGCTTTTAACTTGCTATTTATATATTAATACGTGTTAAATTGGTTTATTTTGATTGCAAAAATAGTTGAATATAATACTTACATATTAAAAAAGAATTTTTACGTACTGTTAAGTGAAGATTTTAATTTTATAACATAAGAAAAGCGAATAACTTCTACTTATTTTAAACTATGTTTAGTAAAGTTGTAAATAACTCACTTCAATTTTAGACTATATATTAACAAATTAACTTATGAAATTTTAGGCATACGGATTTAATTTGTATACACTGATGTATTATTACGGTAAAAACTTTTATAATGTTAACTAATTAAAAATTATAATAAGTATATATAACTTTTAAGTTTTAAGATAGTTAATTATTCTCAAAGTTAACTAACTTACTATATATGACATTCGTAATGAGGTGATAGTATACAAATTGAAACAACAACACACAAGTTGATTAGTGTGTTGTGAATTTTGGAAAAAATATCGCAAATCAACATTTATAGCAGTTTTCTATGTGCTTGTAAGTATGTTAAGGAGGGTTTATGCGTGAGATATGTGAGTATATATATTGCTTCACCATGGTTGTCGTATGTGTAAGCTGTATATGCATAAGCTGCTTATAAACTTTCCTTTAGTATGGATTTGAATGTCTGGTTCAATGTGTTATATATGATGTGTGTTTTTCCCAGTGTAGTATGTGTGGTTAACTCTCCTGCTTATTTGTTGTATAACTACAAACCTCACTCTTCCTTCTGTCTTTTTTCTTTGTTGCTCTGCTCAGTGTCAAACAATAGATGGATGAGAGATAACATATCTAAATCACCTTGGACGAACTCGGGGAATGGACATAGCATGGAGTGCAATAGGACAATACTAACTTTAAGGAGTGCTTACAATGGCAGGGTTTAGTTTTTGGATTAGGGCCATATGTAGTAATGATATGCACCAAGTCTCGAAGGTAGAATGTAGTCTCCATTCCATGTTAGATGATAGGGAAATCCACTAGTTAGGTCTCAAACTCTTTCCTCTTTCTAAGCCTTAGTGGTTCTGAGCAAGGTAGTAGTAAAGGTAGTAGTGATATTGAAAAGAGACCCATCATGCTCCCTTAGATCATGATGTGAATGATCCCAAGTGTAGTTGTGATAGTTGCCCTCTGCTAAGTGTAGAAGGGAACTATTAGTTAGGTTGGAGGGTCAAGTGTCTAAGTATGTTTCATATAGTTGTTTGTTTCATGTTGTAGTGATACATGAAAATCACAAGTGTACAATGTAGTCAAGTAATAAATCATTGTTTCACATGAATTATACGTTTGACTATGTAATTGTTGCCCATTAAAAGGAATAAAAATGAGAGAATTAAAATTAAAATGAGAATAAAGTTGAGTGAATTCAAGATTTAAAAAATAAATTGAAAATAGAATTAATAATTAAAATTGATTGAAAATCAAATTATGAAGACTTTCAAAATTAGGGGTTTGCACTATGACAATGACTAAATTAATCCAATTATCCTTGAGTTATTTCAATTTCCTATTGAAGGTGAATTAAACTAAGATACTTTTTATTCCCTCTTGAAAATGAAGAGATATCTAATTAAACTAACTTCATACTCTCATGGTGACTACATTCAATTAGATCCTTTACGCTAAATATTAATTTATTCCAATCATTTTAGGGTTCAACCTACTCTCATGGTTTTACACCTAAGTTCCTTTCTATTGTTTCTAGAATTATAGGTCCACTTCTCAATATATCACCAAACCCCCTAAATTAATGTTAAACGTTGGCCAATATATTCAACACAAAAGAGAAGCGATAAAAAGAAATCAAAGGAACAAGGATAGAGGAAATTAATTCATTCAAACAGCATAAGGTTATGCCTAATCTTAGAAATAAAGACTGTTCGCAAGTATCCATGAAACAAAAACAATCAATAGAAAAGATTCTAACCGCAAGTGAAAGAGTAATCAAGCCTCTCAATTTGTTCCCCACTAAGCTGTCTAAAACGAAGTTCAGAACTCTAAAATAGAGTCTAAAAAGTCTACATAAACTAGTAGGCGATAGAAGTTTTGAGCCCAAAAGTAAACAAAATGAAAATTAGAGATTGTTGAACACGGATGTGCGGATTTCTTGCAACTTATGCAACTTCAGAATTTAGCAAGTTTTGGAACGTGCACAAGTGTGCAAAGCTTCAAGGGCTTCCAACAAGCTTTTTTCTGCCTCTACAAGACAATGCTCCAAACTTCAACCTGCATGATCGCAATGCATCAAATCACTCTTTAGGCACATCTAATCATGATAAAATCCTCTTTTAAAACACAAAAACACAAAAAATGTAACAAGTTCGAATATATATATATATATGGAAAGACCAAGTCTTAAATGACAAACAAAACAAAAAATCCTATCTAAAATGAGACATAATGATAACTAAAATTGCAATGCATCAAGTAGACACATCGGGTTAGGCCTTGCCGAAGTTTTGTTGTATTTTGTACATGTATTAAATAATTGATCTAATTTTTTTTATAAAATAATATCTATAGAATTCATTATATTTAATGTTATTTTACAAATTTTAAATATTTTTGTGCATAAAATTTATTTATATTTTAATATAATGTCAAAGTCTTATAAATATATAGTATATATATAATGCATTTAATAAAATCTTATCATATATGTATATGTTTATATTATTATATATTATATAATTTTTATAATATATAATAATATAAATATATAATCATATGCTCGAAGTCAATCATAGCAGCAAAATTTGATGCATGCAATGCAAAACAACTACGAAAAGCTCCATAACTATCTCGAAAGATAATCGTGCTTGCTGCATGACTAGAAGATCCATGAGATGATACATCAGTATTACACTTAATTAAACCGTAGATCGGAGGAAACCAACCAAGTTGCTTAATCTGGACTGCCTTTGGAGGTTTGATCGAGACCAAAAACTTCTGTAAAAACCAAAAACCAGAGAAAGAATTTGAGGCATGTCCCTTTGAAAGATATCATGATAAAGATGCAGCGGATATCACTAAACTATAATAGCCCGACACAATGGAATTTTAACATTAGTGTTAGAATTGATATAAATAATTGAAAAGTGATTGAATGTAAATACCTTGTATTCTTTTTCCACTCTATCACTCTTTTCTTTGATATCTCAATATTAGATTTTATGCATGTTGTAGTTGTGACATCATATAAAAATTTGACGGGTTTGGTGGTGAGGATCTCTTTTCCCAGGCCTTAGCGTTTTATTGTAATTTTTCCATTGATAAAAAAAATTCTCTAATTCATCTCAACTATGGTAAAAATCTTTTATCTTTAAGGATTTTTTTTTAATAAAAAGCAAAAGGGACCCAATTTTTATTAAGCGTTCCAATAATCGGGCAATCAAATTAAAATTTCCAATGATAAAAAATTAAACTAAACTAATTAAATTAATCAAATTAAATATTTTAATAATAAAAAATAATGAAACTAATTAAGTAAATGAGAAATAAATTAGTAATTCAGAAAAATAAAATAAAATTGAGACGCACTACACTAGTGTGTTCGTCTTGTTCGGCAGTGATATTGTAATTTGTAACTCTTTTTTTTTTTTCACTAATCCAGTCTCATTTTCTAGAAAAACCAAACCACAACGACCATTTTCCGCCGAACCAAACACGACCTTAGTCTCCTCCATGATTCCCCTCAAAACTCATCCTCATTCTCCCTTCATCTTCTCCGTTTCCAAAACCAACCCACTTTACTTCTCTTTGCTCCCCACTTCTATCTCTCTTCTCTCACTCAAACAACCCCCACCCTCTCTCTCTTCCAATCTTCTCAGGGTTTCAAATGTTGGAGTTTCAGTTTGCAGAACCGAACACCACGAAGAAGAGGAAGACAAGGGGGTTTCGTTGGAGCTTCACGACTTGTCCCCAAATGGGGAAGTGTATCAGAAAACGCTGCAATTGGTTGAGTGTTCCATGTTCGCTGCACTCACCGGTTTGGTCTATTTCTTGAGCAACTCCCTTGCCATTGAGGTTTGTTAATGTGGATGAAAAATGGGTCTTTGCTTGTTTATGGAATTTTGTTGAGAAAGGAGACTAATGGGTATGCGTTTTTTTTGGTTGGAAATTGGTTGGTTCTAACAAAAATTGAATCTTTGTTTGTATATAAAGTTTGGCTAAGAAAATAGAGTAATGTTATTTATTTATTTATTTATTTTTTGGGCGGGGGGTGAAATTTGGTTAATGCTAACAAAAACTCTTCTAGTCTTTGTGTTGGTTGAAAAGTTTCAATTCATGTTTTGGATGTTTATTGATTTTTTTTTTTATCTCACTGTTTTGGCGTTTGTTTCTGATTGCAGAATTACTTCAGTTGTTTCTTCTCATTGCCAATAGTGATATCCTCAATGAGATGGGGTGTTGATGCGGGCAGGAAAACTCTGGTTAGACTCGCTAGTTGCTTCCCAAATGGCTGTAGATAATTCTTCAAGAGTTTAATTTATGTGTAAAATATTTTTGTGCCGACATCCGATGGGAATTTACCTTATTGTCGCATCGTGTTAATGAATAGGTTGACATGGTAAAGGGATCAAATCTTATTGGATGTCTGTAAAAATATTTTAAACAGACAGTGTATATCTGTGTATGTAAATTAAACTCATTTTTTAAGTATTCTTGAGTTGTTATTGACTCATTGAGTTATCAGATTATTATTAATGTTGCATTTAATTTTTATTGTAGGTGGCAACGACTATACTTTTGCTTGTCTTGTCTGGTCCAGTTAAAGCTCTAACTTATTTGGTGAGCTTGTTTTTAACTTTATAAACTTACTGAGCTAGGCAATAGGACTCTGGAATCTGCCTTTGTGTTTTTCCTTGCTGCTGCCTAGTGTTTTGTTTACAAAAGAATGGAAGTGTAGTTTTGTGAGCCAAAAGGTCATTTTATGAGAATTGAGTATTTTTATATTTTAGGATGAGAAAAATTGTTTAAAAATTAGTTGTAGGATACATCTCTTATCAAACATGTGTTTTTGTTAACGTGGTATTAACTTGTGTAAATGTACCAACATAAAGTGTATTCAGAGCTGAACATATCACCTGGGTTATATTTTTCTCCCTCTAGAGATGGTAATAGTCAATGAAGATGTTTGCTATAGCCCCTACCATAACAACACGCCAACTTTTTTGCATGCGAATTGTGAATTAAAAACCAGTATACCATTGGCCATTTTTTGTAAAATCTGCAGGCATGATCATTGAGAAATTTAATCTTGTAGATCTTGGAACAAAGATTTGCTCCCTTCATTTTCCCTTTTCACATATTTTATGCTGGTTTATCTTTAGTTTGGATACTGTGGTGTAACTGAATATAATGACATGATTTGTGATATATCTTTTTTGCAGCTTAAGCATGGTATAGTTGGTTTCACAATGGGTACTTTGTGGCGGTAAGTCATGCACAAATTTTATTTTCTTATAAACTTCACATATAGGTAAACTTTGTAATGAATTTCATTGAATTGAGTTTTACTACTCTGGTTGTATAATGCTACTCTGGTTGTATAATGCTGTGGATCATTGGTCATGATAGTTGTTTTTTTTAAGTTAATATGAATTAGCTTCACCTTGAGCTTTGACATGAAATTCTTAAATTTGAATTTTGTAGCATAAGAGTGGGCATGACTAACAAGTAATGTTTTAATGTATGCAAGCACTGCAATTTATATTTGTTTTTATATGTTGCTTTGTTAATGCTGATTTAGTCTGATTTCTGATATTATTCTTTCTATATTATGTGGCAAGATGATATCACTGAACCAATTATAGAAGTAAAATAGATAGCTGTGTTGGATATATCCTCACCCTTTGCCACCTTTTTTCTCTATATCCCTCCTCTGATATGAAGTGAACTCCTTTACCTACAATACACTCTGCTGTCACGTAGTAATGTAGTTAGTTATATTAAGTCACCATATGTCCTGTCCTGCTTTGGGGCTCAGATGTCCTACTTCTCAAATATTTTTCTAATATATACCCAAGACAATGGTAGAGGCTGTTAAAAGACTCAAATGTACTAGTCATACAAGTGATAGAGTGAGGAAATAGGGTTGTCGTTTCCTACGAAGACCGACAATCAATCACTAGCTCACGCAACTTGCTACTATTTGGACTAACCAAATATATTTGATGGAACACGGAATTAAATTCAAATCTCATAATTGATGTTTAATTGATTTTATGATTTTGAATTAATCAAGAATCAAGAAATGAAATTGACTAGGGTTCAAATCTTTCTATTGTCCTTCTAAGTAATCAAACTCAATCCAATGCGAGATCATGAAAGTGAAGTTTCTGTTTGAATTATCAAAATTAAACTATGTTCAATTCTTTGAATCTAGGCCCCTTCAATTAAAACTAGGGTTCTAATAATCCCCTAGAAAAACATAGATCTAATTCAAGCCTTGAGTGTAGAAATTTAGCAGAGCACTTGCTCATGAAACTCCCTCTAGAATATCACAAACAAGACAATTACTCTTATTTCTGGTGGCATTCATATTTTTCCGGTCACAAACACAACCTCGAATCAATTCACTAATGACTGGTTAGGGTTAGAGGAAGCATGAAATGCAGAGGGACATTGCTCAGATTGGTAGAAGAAACTTGCATTGAATAGAAATGAGTCTAATTTCAAAGAATTCCAAAATTTCATTTATCCTAACCTAGGGAATTTATCAAGACATGAAGAAATCCAGAAAATCAGAAAAGGAGAAGAGGTAACGTCTGGACTCTGGATTGAAGCTCTGAAATTCTTCTCCAATGTCAGATCTTCATGTATGAAGAGAGATTGTCAAATTTCCCTCAAGATCTCTTAACCCCCTTTTCCCTCTCAAGTAGGGATAGTGATCCCAGTGCTCCATGCAACACTGCAAATTTTCCTTGCCAGTGCATAGTGCCGGGATCAAGTGCTGAATAACTGAATCTGATTCAGCACTGACATCAGGGTTGCTTTCTGTCGTTTTAGTGCTTAGGGCAGCACTTCACTAGATTCCAGCGCTTTTAGCACTTGGAGAACTTGGGCTCTCCATCAGCCTGCACTTTTCTAAGGTTTGGAGCCTTTAGCACTTGAACAATTGATGCTCTCTGTTAGCCAGCACTTTGACCAGTGCTTTTCCTCTATTTCCAGCACTTAACGCTGGTGCCTGTATTTCTGGATAGCTTCTAGGTGTGCTTAAAGCACTAAAGTTAAAATTTTCCAATGCATGCTTTACTGCAAAAAAGAAATGAAAATCAAGGTAAAAAATGGGCATTTAATTGGATCTATGAATTTAATGAACTTCCTAGGTGGTTATTTTCTTCAATTTCTATTGAAATTATTTGCATAAATTTGAGATATGAATTTATTCGAGGCCTATCACAAGACTGAAATATTCTTATAAGAATGACAACTATAAGTTGTTAATCCCTTTTTTTGTTGTTGAAATAAGCTAAATAACGTGTCTTCTTTTTACATCTTGTCAGGACGGGAGCAAGTTGGAATATGTCAATTTTCTTGTGCACAATTGTAATGTTTGTTACCTTTTGCCTCAGACATCTTATTACCCATTTGAAGTGATTGTTTTATCTGATTCTTTTACTCATTTTTACTCATTTCTTATAATAAAATCTTAATAATGTGCACAGGTACGCGCATTGGGTGCTGTTGGCTTTGTCTTGATTTCGTCTTTCTTGATAAGGGAAAACATACTAGCTTTGGTAATCAATTCTTAAAATTCTCTCCTAATCTTTTTATCATCTTATACTGCAACCACTTTTGACTTATATTTTTCTCTTCCTCTTGTTTTGTGGGAAATGTGGCCTGTAGATCACCATTAACATTCATGCTTCTCTCACATTTCTCCTTACTGCTGCTGGTGTTACTTCTATTCCTTCAATGAACGTGATATATACCCTATTTGGCATTTTGGTATGTTACTATTGTATTATTCTACAGTGTCTTTGTATTGAATTGGTTCTTGGGTCATTAAAACACTGATGTGGTTGTATTCTCTTTTCATGTTCAGGTTTTGATCAATAGTGGATGTTTCATGTTCTTGCTCCACCTGTTGTATTCTGTTTTCCTTACTAGAATGGGGATGAAGTCTTCACTAAGATTGCCAAGATGGCTGGAGAGGGCCATCTGATGCCATATGTATTCAAGGTGTTACATATTTTTCAATTGAAATGCTATTATTCTCTTTGGGGGTTAGAGAAGGGATAAATGGGTGAGGTTGTTGTATATTAGTAGTATTTACAACGGCATTACCATTCAACACACTACAGGTATAAATGATAGGAACTGGATTAGATTGTAGACAAAAATAAACTTAAATAGCGTTATAATCTTAAGAATATTCAAGAGACCTAGTTCTCTCCCAAAGAGTTCCCAAATTCAAAGATGTCTCCCTCTCAACCCCTCACGTAAAAACACAAACATAGTTTGAAACTCGATATAATAATACTTGATTTGTTGAACTTAATTTATGAATCAAATGAGTTGAACTTGAGTTATATATAATTGACTTAATTAAATTTTTCACACCTGAAATATAGCATGTTTTTAAAAAATTACCTAATATTCATTTTTCTCCTAAGATACTTGAAATTTTTTTGCGTTTCATTCTAGTACATGTTGTCAGGCTGTATTCGTTAAGTGATGACGTGATAGACAGAGGGATACGTCATCACGCCTAGTCACTAATCATGTAAGTACATACCTCTACATCAATGTCATGTCATCACCTTCTTCCTCTTTTCCATTGTTGACCACATTGCACCACCACCGTCGTCGACCGTCGCCACCACATCATCCAACCGCTTCTCCCCTTATAAATTGATCAAATACTAGAAAAAATCAATTAAAGTGAAGACCAATATCATCATTCAAAACAGAAATCTAAATTAAAAGGTTGTTGTTGGTTGTAGCAATTAAAGGAAAGAGGAACAAAATGTGAAACTAAAAGAAGAAATGAAAATAACAACTTATCTCGTCATGATGATCAACATTGGTGCCGGCAAACCTCCAACAAAGTCCAAAGTGACGAGTTTGACGAACAAGAGAAAAGAAAATCACTAATTGGAGTAGCTTTGAGAAATAATAACCCCAAAGGCCGAAAATGACATAATGCGTAATCTAGGTTCAATTTTTTATTTGAATTTTAGAATATTGGGGACTAAGAGTGCTTTCAGGAAATTGGGGCTCATTAGTTTTATGGATTTTTAGTTCTTTGAGTTGTGGTGGAGTTGGGAAAAGTTTGAGATTCACAGCAAAGGGTTTTTTATTTTTTATTTTTTCAAGTTGCTTCTCTACTTTTGTTTGGCCATGACATTCTTCCATTGCGAGAAGCCGACATCGGCAACCGTGGCTGTAAGGTAGCACTTTGGAAGGAGGATTTAGTGAAAGATGAGGTGAGATCTGGTGTTGATTTGAAGGGCACGAGTTTTGTTTGATTTTATAATTTAAGATAGTGGCGGCGGCAACGGTGAAGGCGAAGTTCCAGAGAATGTCCAAGATGGTGGTGGTCGTCACCTCCCGCACCACCATAAACGACTCTCCCTCTCTTTTTTTGGCTTTCATTTTTTTAAATTAAAAAAAATAATGACGTGGATGCATGTGCTTCGATTTTTTGTTTTTTGATTGATTTTTTGGTTTCAATTGGAATAGATTAGTTTATGAACCCAACAAATGTAAGAATTGAGACAATTGCTTGGTGCACCCAACAAAAGATGAATGTGCACCCAACAATTTATGTGAAGTAGCAAAAATGTCATTCACTTAAGAATTTAAAAAGCATTCCTCTCCTTTCCCTCATCTCCTCTCCCTCACCCAGTATTGTTTCACCCCCTTCACGTTTTCGCTTCCTCTTCTTGCGTCATCAACTCCCGTCGTTGGTGCCTTCGATTGTGTTCGCCACTCCCTGCCATTGTCGTCGTCGAGAGTGCCTTCCTTTTCTTCGTTGATGTTGTGTCTGAGTGCTTGTTTTTTAGGATTCGAATGTTGTATATTGCATATGGATTAGCAATCCGTATGGATATACGGATTGATTAAAAATAATAATAATTGAATTAATTTTTTTAATTAAAAATAAATTAATATTTTTGTTGTATAAATATTTTATTAATAAATAAATTATTGTTGTATATTTTTTCTGTGTTTATATTTAATTAATTATATTTGTTTTTTGAAGTTGGTTTTTAATAAATAATTTAAGAATTTTGTTTATTTAAAAATGAATGTATAAATTTAATTTTATTTATTTATTTTTAAAATATAAGTAATTTATTTATATTTGCTATTTAAGTAATTTATTTATTTTATTGATATAGTCATATATATATTATTACACCCATATTATTAAATATTTATATAATAGTGTTTGGAAGTATAAAATTAAAATTTATTCATTTGTTTAAAAATATTTAAAGGTGTTGAGATACTAATTTGTTAAAAAAAATAAAATAGTCATTTATTAGAAATAAAAAACAAAATTATAGTTAGATTTTGGTCATTAATTTAAGTTTACTAGAATTAGTGATGTGAAGTCTATAAATTTGAAAAAATAATTTCTATATTCATTTATGAATATATTAAAGTAATTAAAATAATAATAAATTTTTTATTTATGAATTATTAAATAGTAGTTTATTGAAATATTATTTAAACGATGACATTAATTGTTATTATTGTTTAAAGGTGCAGATTATGGTTAGAATAAGATGATTGTGTTGAGCTTTAGACAAGGTTATAGGAAGAGCTTTAAGGACATAAGTTAGTGGTGAATTGAATGAAACCCCTCAATGACGAAGGCCTACAACATCTGAATGTAGGCAACAAGCAGCTGCACCTGTTGCTGATGATGTTGATCATGTAGATCATGAAGCTGACGAGTTCCATGACCAGGCTCAGGAGGCAGTTGCCGATGATGTAGTTGCTAATGCCCAGGTTTTCCAGTTGAGCCCCACGATACATTAGTTGTGATGGACTATGTTCATCATGTGGTAGTCACATTTTGGAATGGAGAGATATTTATTTTTTAAAACATACAATATTTTTATAATTATTTTTTATTCAAGTTAAATTGATTTAAATTTTTATTTTCAGGAACGTCCTGAGTTGAAGTTGTCCTCCCACAGAAGGAAGGTAGAGAAATTTGGAATGTCTGTTCCAGAGATTGAAGGCATAGTGGTTGTCACAGGATTAAGTCCTCTAATTGCATGCTCCTTGGACAATGGTGACAAGGGACTTATATATGTTTTTGCTGAGAGGTGTCATAAGAAAACTAGTAGTTTCCATCTTCTGGTAAGAAATGTCACTATCACCCTCGATAATGTGGCATTGTTGCTTTATCTGCTCGTTACAAGTGCCTTTCATAGCTTTGAGGCTCCTCATGTAGACCAAGTCGTGGACTTGTTGGTTGACTTGCTTGAAGTTAGTTCACAAGAAGGAAGAGAAAAGACATTTCAATGCCATGAGGCATGTGTTCGGCTATCCTGGCTGCGAGACATTTATCGTAGCAAATGTGACGCAGGATACTAGACCGTAGCAGCTAGAGCATATCTTTTGCATTTAGTAGGTTGCACACTCTTTGCTAACAAGAGTGTCACACACATGCATGTGGTATTCTTGGATGCATTTCATGACCTCAGCCAAACTGGAAGCTACGCATGGGGAGCTGCTGCATTGGTCCATATGTATGAGAATTTGAATGATGCGTCAAAGAGAAGCGCTAGACAACTTGCAGGATATATCACACTTTTAGAGGTATTTATAATTTATTTTAAATTTAATATTTAGTTTTTTAGTTTATATTGAGTATTGCTTTGAATTTTTGTTGTTTTTAAAATATGTGCAGTGTTGGATCTACGAGCATTTTCTTATTGTTTTTTCTTCTATTGTTGCTAAAGATTATCGTGAGAGGAAACCACATGTTTGTCGTTGGAAGTCTATGAAGGCATTATCAGTGTCAGCGCATCATAAGCAGTTGGATAGATTGACGTCCTATGTTGTGAGCTGGATTCCTTATGGTGATCACCCGTGCATTCAGAGAGTTTGAGCTGATCTCATTATTTTCTGGACATATTAGAAAGGGTCCATTTATTGTCATACACCAACCAGAGAGAGTTGTGCGAGAATTTGGTTATGTGCAAACCATTCCTCCACACCATGCTGCTTCATCTTTATCTATAAAGGATATTGATGATATATGAGTTAAGTTTTCTAAATACCTTGCATCGGTGGGTCATCAGCTTTGTGGTACTCCTGGATAGTGTGCATTGGACTACATGGAGTGGTTCTACTTCATATCTCACCCCTTCATGAGTCCGAAACAGCTTAAGGATTCTCCTAGACATCCACTTGCAGTGCACGATGATACATTTATTGAACCAAATCCTCCTCAGCAGCCAATGGATATGCCAGAACCACATGCAGCTGCACTGGTTGATGTAGACATGCCTCGACATGTACTGGTATAATATATTTTCATTTCTCACTGTTAGTCATTTTATTGTCATGCATTAAATGTTTACTTTTTACCTTGTTGTCAATGTTGTAAGAGGTTTGCCAAGGAATAGCAAAAAGGTTGTAACGCTTGATCAACCTTAGGGTAGTCACTGAAGGAACAAAAGCATACACTGTGACCAAGGAGAGCCTAAGGATCGTCAAGGGTGTGACTATGCAAGGGAGTGTATATATTCAATTGAGACAATGGCGGCGTATGTCGGACGCATGAAGATTGTTAGAATTTTTTAGGTTTTATATGAATTATGTATGTAATATGACGGGATAATATTTATTATTTATTGCTATTTGATAAGTTTTTATTTTATTTTCATTTATGTAGTATGTGAACATTAAATTATTGACCTAAGTATATTATTATGTTAAACCTTAAATCTAATTATTTAATCCTTCAACCCTAACTACATAATTCATCAACACTGAAACCCTAAACCTTAATTCAATTTAATTAGTCAAATAACCGTAAAAAACCCCTAAAACATAAATAATTATACACAGTTTGATGTTTTCTTTTCTAATATGATTATTTGCACAGTCGATAATTATGTTAAATAAATACATATATGAACGTCCAATGAAACACATGTTAATTATCATATTACATGACAACCCCATAAGTATGTTACAACAATGTACGTTACAAATATTGACTTAACAATAACTAAATGCTCAATCTTCCCCTAAATCAACAAAGTTTGTTTTCAACCTCATCAAATTTGTATACTGCTGCTTTCTACTAATATATGGTGTATGCCATTATTTTCTTGATAATGACAATTTGTAGACCATAACAAAGCTACGGGCAATAAAAGACAATGATCTCTCAGAAATACCTATTACATAGGGACATACACATTCAAATTATCACAACACATTTTATTACATAAACTATACAAACAGGATGATCATGCTTTTGCCTGAACAAAATGATTGTCATACACATGAATGATACATATAACGTGATGTATAGAACAATCTCTTGGTGGTTGACTTCTAAGAGGAAAAAATGTCATACTTTGTTGGAGAGAAAGAGAAACAAGGATGACATTATACCTTGATGTAATCACATATCTCATGTCGATTATATTCACTCACTTATCCATGGTAACCTGCATGTAACAATTTTAATTACATTTATTTAAAAAAAATTAATCCATCAAAACGTAACAAAAAACTTATATACCATGGATAATCCATCCACAAGTAAGTACCACTTTAATTCCTCAAATTTGTCTCTGCCACAAAGCATGTAGATATACTCATAAGACCATTTTGCAAGTTCTTTAAGCAAATGGTTACGAACCAAAGACCATGAATCTTCACTCATACCTAATAAGGCAACAATTGCATGATATCCACAATTACCATCAGGTTTGACATCGACAATGTTTTCAATGGAATCATGAATGCATGGATGAAATTGATCCAATATTGGCATCGACATGGAATATGAAAACAACCAAGTACAAAGGACAAAGCCCCTGACAATGGCACCAAAAACTTGTCAACTCATTGGCAAATGCATCAAATTATCACAAGTAGTAAAGTAAAACGAGAGTCCGAGTGTCGAGTCCACAAGAACTTTGTTTGTACTTAGATTGGTGTATTCCCAATTTTCAAGAAATTAATAAATTAAATTAAAGATTTGAAAGATGGAAAATTAAAAGTAAATTGACATAAAAATTGAACTAATATTTAAAACAAGAAAGAGCAAGAAAAACAAACACTTTGAGAGTTGTGATGCGAAAATTGATTCAAAATACAAATAAATTGGGGCCTAGCCTATCAAAACTACTCTCGATGTAATGTTAATGATTTTTCTCTATTTAATATTATTCTAATTTTTACCTACATCTACTTATATATTCTAACCATGATCCTTCAAGTGAAAAAGCCCGATTTATTTGATCTTTCCTCTAATCTCTTAGAAGAATAAATTAAATAAATTGCATTAGAAATAAAGATGCATAAAACATGCTAAACAATATCATTTTATCCTTAGACATGAATCATTTAGATGTCTTTTTCCAATTCTTAGAAGATAAATATTTCCCAATGCCTAAATCCTAAAACAGATACGTGAATATGGGTGATCAAACTACAATCAATAAAATTAAGCATAGAAAAAAGGGAATAAAAATTAAATAACATTAAATAGATAGTAGGGAAGAAGTTACATCACGAGCGTTTGATTGTTAAGCTCCCAACAATTGGGGGTTTAGCCTCTCATTATCATGAGAGACTTTAATCTTTTAGGGGTTGATGGAGAGAGAAGAAGAATGAGAGGGATGGGGAGGGAAAGAATGAATCTCAAAGGTTGGTTTCCCCTATTTGGGAGAGACTCTAATTTCGTGGATATTCAATGTAGAGTTCTAAGTTTCGGTATATCTTTTTCCTTTGCTTCCTCCTCTTTTTATAGGCCCTAGTTAGTTTAATTTTCATGTAACTATGCGCTAAGCGCGACTGCCTCGCTGAGCGAGTGAGGTGGTGGTCACGCGATTAGCGCGAGTTGCGCGCTAAGGACACCTTCACGTGGTGTTTGACTTCTGCATGTGACTTTTGTGCATCGAGCGAATGCTATGCGCTGAGCGATAGTCTTTAGATCTTTAACTTCTCTTCCAAGTTTTCTTCTGTGTTTCTACAACAAATACACCATCAAAATAGTATAATTCATCAGTTTAGATACCTATTGGACAAAAACTTTGATGATGCTAAAATTCTAATTATTTACACAGAAATGAGCAATAAAAAGGGGAAATCTAACAATTTTTGTATGAGTTAATCATAAAATATACCTATGTCAAGTAGTTATCAACTAATCACTCCTTTCACAACCAATTAAAATAAATGAGATCCTTCTTCTAATTCAGATATCTGTGTCTGATCTCATAATCACGCCACAAAACCAATATCATAAGCAATATATCAAACCCAATGCAAAATATCATCACAAGTAACAAACACCTACAATGCAATCCATACATGTTTATTCTTCAAGGGACATTCATTTACTTACTTTAGCAATAAAAAATCATATTAACACCTGAGAAGTATTGAAGGCATCAGAACAATCAATATGTTGATGCACACCAGGTTTCTCTTCATCTACTTCATTCATACCAAGTCCCTTTTCATTTTCTTCATTCATATCAACTTCTTCTTACATTATACTATTATACATCCACTGATCTTCGTTCATCTTAAGAAAACATTGAAAAAAATTCAATGACAAACAAACGACCCCTAACCACATCATACATATACTATCACATAATTTTTATATTTTTTAGTTGCATTTAATAATATAATACATTAAAATTGATAACCATATATATATATATATATATATATATATATATATATATATATAAATTTAGACATCCATAAACTAATGTATGACACAATATAACTATTTTTTGACTTTCATAAAGTAGTTAACTTAATAATATTTACACAAATATTATAAATATTTAAATACTCATGGAGTATTAGCTACCAAAAATATTATCAACTCATTTAGGGACTTACCTTTTAGTCCATATACAAAAATAATATACATAAATAGTTACCTAGAAATTAGTTATAAGTATTATCTTTTTTATTATAAATTATATTGTGATAAACTACTTACGAATGTGTTGCTAATATTTTTTCTTAATTGTAATTCATAAACTTATTAGGACTAACATTTATTTAAAATAAATGACTAAAATAAAATAAAAGTCTAAATTATTTTAAAATAAATATGACTTTCAAACTATAAAAACTAAAAAGTACAAATGAACTATGAAACTATACGTATTTAAAAATATTTTAAATAATAATACTAATTAGTTTTTAAAAAAAATTAAAAAAAATTAAAAAAATAGAACTTAAGGATTAGACATCCTTAAGTAACTTACGGGTATCAATACCTTATTTCTGCCGTTAACGGTCACACCAATTATCACCACAAACACTCTTTGTCGACGAACCACCATAACACTTGCACCTCAACCAAAGCAGACACAACAAGGAAGGACCTCTCCTCTCACGAGAATGAATGAATGAATGCGAAAAAAACAACAAAATGAATGAGTGAACAAGACAAAAGAAAGAAGAAGTAAGAAGGAATATTTCTAGAATTTCAAACAAAAAATGCTGAATGCACAAAACAAAAGCCAAGCATTGATTGGAATGTTGCAAAACATGAAAGAATGGGCTGATTGGATAAGGCCAGTGTTGGACAAGTGAGAGGTGATTCGAGAGGTGTGAGGTGTGAGGTGTAAGTTGTGAGTAGGAATGCGAATTTGTTGTTCAATAGGGCTTGGGTTTGGATGGGTATGATCGAATTTGAGCCGAAAATGGTCAATCCGACTGAAATTGAGTATTATATTTTTCACTCTATTTTTTTTTTTTTTATCGTTGGAGCCTTTTGGTTGGTCTTTTTGCATTAGACGGGTGACAGGCGGGTCGGGTGGTTTGGGACGGATTTCGACGTTTGCTGAAAGATGTATTACAGTTTTTTTAAATCAGCAAAAAAGATATAAATTGAAGATAGGGTACCAGTGGTAACAAATTACGGTGTAAATTAATATATTGTGTTCTTTTTCAATCACAATTAGGCTCACTTTAAAAATCAACAATAATTTAAAAGTTAATTTTGGTTGAAAAAAAAATGCTTGAAAAACTGTATAAAAGGTTTTTCCTTTGCCAAGACAAATTTTGGTTGTTTTCTGGTTTTTTCACAGGATGTTGCAAGACTTGGAGGTTCAAGAATCTGCACTTTGATTGGATTGTTTATCCTTCATTACAGAGCACTCATTATTGTTCATACTTTTTTTTTCTTCTTTTTTTTCCATTCTTTCCTCCTCCCCAACTGTTGTAGCATTATGTCATTTATGCACACCAAGATATAATTTATTAATTTGCAGAGTTTCTTTTTATTTTTACATCATGATATTTGTGCGGATTATTCATTTTCGCTAGAGAATTTGACTCACCACGTTTAGTGAGATTTTTCTTCCAAATCATATTTTTTTCATCCATAAAATTTAAATACGAGACCTTATTTAAAAAAATTATGTCTAAAATCACTCAGATTCACGACTTATCGATAAATAATAGTTATTTTGATCCTACATGATCTACATGGTGCATATTTTCCTTTCTATTTTTCCTACAATAAATATTCATTTTGCTTATATAGAGCTACAATATTTTCTTGGTGATGGGAGGGTGAGCCAAGCTTTCACTTATTTGGATTCATTAAGTGCCTAAGTGCAATTGGCACAAGAACCTTCATATTTCAGAGCATTTTGTTGCTTTTATGTTGTCAGCTGATAATGTATTTAAAACCTATGTGTTTTCCTGCTAAATTATAAGAATAGAGAAATTATTACAAAATTCAAAGAAGTTATTATTTCTTAAAATCTGAAACTGAAACTAATTTAATTCTCAAAAAAAAAAAAAAAAACTAAAGCTACACGTTGCATCACTTTGCTTGTGGATTCTATTACTTCATTTTTGTATTGACCAGATAAACACAACAACTACAATTTATAAGAACTTTCATTTCCATGAATAGGTAATAAAAAGGTGATAATATCATAATGGCATTCCAATCTATAGCAGGAAATGATTTAGTTTAGTGTTTGCTTTATTTGAAATAATAACAATAGTGAATGATCATCAAAGCTGCATTCCTGTTGATTTTCCTTTTTTGTCAGCAGGAACAAAGAGAATTCCTTAGCTATTGGTTAGGGACTAATTCTTTTTAGGCAAGCCTTAACCAATTTACTTAATCAAACCTTAATGGTTTAAATAAGAATGAGTTGACCAAATTAATTACAACTAATTCAACACTTCTGCTGCAAAAATAAACCGAACATCAAATACGATGCCATCTCAAACATTTGAAATGCCAGTTTATGTAAGATCCAGAAAACAGAATTCCCTTAATGCCATAAGCTGGTCATACCAGAAATCAGAATATATTTTCTTATGTCTCCTCAATTAAGAAGCAACATCTCATAAAGAAAGAGTATTGCTATTAAAAAAAGAGAGACAAAACATTCAGAGTGACATGACATTTTTCAATTGGACATAAAGAAACTAGTAGGGCAAAAAAGAAATCCATATCAATAGGTCATAACCATTCCAACACAATTTAAGGCCCCATGCAAGCAAATAGAAAGGTATTTCTCTAGTTATGATGCTGCTACTTTAGTAACCTAAAGCTTTCTTGACAAAAGACAATGCCAACTTCTCTGAATGTTGTTGTCCATGTCAATGGCATTTCCATGATAACAGCACTCCTAGAGCTCTTTGTGTCCATGTCATAGTAAATCGCTCTAAAATTGACTCTTTCAACACCTGTAGGAACATAATGTGGCAGAAGTAGGATCTCACCCGTGGGAACTCTGCAAAGCGGATAAAGAGGAGGGAGGTCACCCAGGATTGGTCCAACAGCGAGTGAGGCCTAAAACAAAATTTAAGAGAAACATTTTAAATGTGATAGAGATATAGTAGGTCATTTTCACCAACATACATGGACTTCTTGCCAACATATAAGGTCTCTTTACTCTATAAAAATTAATAGCAATTTTATTTTTGTTGATGGACCTAAAGCGTGAGTTTTAGTTGTTTTACCTTTGGGCCGGCTCTGAGGTCACCGGTTTCATGTTCCCACAGCTGAGCCTGGTAGTCCCTCAGAATCCACAACTTCAAACCATGGTTACTGAATCCAACCAAACACAAACACCCATCAATTTCCCTGAGATCCGGGTATAGCGAGAATCCAAGGACGCTTCCATCTCCTGAAGGAACGAGTATCTCCCTGAACTGTTCGGCTGCCACATCGAACATAAGAAGACCATCTAAATGTCTCCAATAAATAGCACCATTGACACAAAGGCTACTACTATTACCATGAGAAGACAAAAGGTTTTCAAGATGCAACATAGCAAAGGGTGTTTCAGCAGTAACAAGCCTCCATGAAGTGTCGCGACCAAGAGTAAAAACCTTGACTTGGAGAGTTGCTTGATACTTAAGAAAGCGAAGAACCTTGAACTGGTCTCGAACAGGGTCATATCCAAAATGAGTTGAAGCGAAAAACTCTGAATTTGCTTTTACAGAGTAATAGTTATCACTGGGGAGAGTAATAATCTCTCTGGTGGTGGGGTTTGCTATGAGAGTGAAAGCATCGGCATGAGAATAAAAGCTAACATGGCTTCTCGGGTAGAAACAGAGCAAACCATTGACACATTGGACATTTGTTTCGGAGATTTGAAGGTTGTTTGGGAGGGCAAAGAGGATCGAAGGACGAAGGGGTGTTGTGACAATGCTATTGTTGGGGTGAGGAGCACCATAAAGGAAGGGATGTGAAGAGTTTTGGTTGGGTGAGAGGAAGAGAAAGTGGTGGGTGGGGTTATTAGTGAGTTTTCGAAGATGAAGGAATGAAGGGTCGCGTATGAAACAGTCCCATAACTTGCACACGCACCTGAATCGAATAAGGGTCTTTGATGGGAGCAAAGGGAGGATCTTGAACAACATGATCTCATCTGGGAGGTTTTTGTTGACCCTCATCACACTGCTGCTGCTGCTGCTGAGATTTGTGTTAGAGATCATCAAAGGTAAACCTTTTTCTCTTTCCATCATAATAGGTAATCAAGTTGATCCCTCAAGCAATACTATTCTGGAATGAAAGGTGGTTGAGTCAAGTCTTTCAGAGAAACCAAAATTATTTCATATTAATCATGCATACATGTTTCTACCACAAAACAACAAAGTTCAATCAAACAAAACAACAAAGTTCAATGGACAATACTCAAATTAGAGCACCATACATGTAAAGGCTATGTTGCACAAAACTAAGAAGAAAAATTAGTTAGAATCAAAGTTAGTTGGAAATTAAAAAATTAATTTATTAAAATTATAAGTATTCAGTGAATTAACCTAAAATATAAAATGAGTGAAAATCAATAAAATAATAATTTATTTATAAAAGATAAACATGAAATTTGATAAATATATTAAAAATAAAAAATAAAAAAATAAAAAAATATAAAGAGTTAGAAATGATTGAGATATTATTAAAAAAAATTATTTATTCAATAATCAAATAATTTTTCAACTAATAAAAAAAACTAAAAATTAAGTTTCCTCCATATGGATATCCCACAAAATTACAAAATGGAAAACGCGGCTTAATTGCACACCACTACAACAACAACAACAAAAAAAAAGGAGAAACTATATCCTTATCCGACAGGTGGACCATCAAGCTAGCATATACTCGATGTTATCTTTAACTGAATGATATGGAATTTAAATATTGCCATCATGAAAATCCTTCAGACTTCTCTGTTGATACTTGATATTAGTTATATTGCCCCTCTGATTGGGAAATAATACCACATAAACTTGATCATCACTATTACAACCCCAAGCATCAAATCATTTAACTTTAGAAAGAATGAACAGATGTGTTAATAACATCTGAAGTCCGATCCTTACAGGCTATCCAGATATACAAGTGGCAAAACCCAAACTTCTGAATATTAAAAGATTTCTTCCGACCTTTCAACTTGAGGCCTTATCCTGGAATTTTGTATTCCCAAATTTAAATTTCTTAGCTTTCAGCTACATAATCTTAACGATAAAATTTTATATTGCAACGTATATACAGTGTAAAGAATGATTCTTGGTGTAAAACAGGCCTAAACCGCGATTGCAACTCAACTTTTCTTTTGTAATAGGAGTTTCAAAATTGACACCACTAGTATAGTATGAGTTACTACTTACTAAGCATTAATAACTAGCACAAGAGGAAAAAAGAAAATGAAGAAGCATATAGTATCTGTTGAACTGTTTAATGGGGGCAATCCACGAGTCAAAATCTCAGTATATACTTTGATATCTGCCTGTAGTTGATATTCTCTATTTACAGTTCAATTTTGATTTTTTAAATTCAGTCATTCTAATCTATGTATTAAAAAATAGCTTAAATATATTTTTTATCCATAATAAATGTGTGATTTTTAAATTTTCTCTCTAATAATTTTTGTTTTACGTTGAGTTTTTAATAAAATAATAATTTTATTTTTATACTTGATACTTATTTTTAGTCCTTGATAAATTAACGAATTTTTTCAAACAAAAAATTCCTTAATTTATCAGGAATTAAAAAAAGTGATGATGATAAAAAAATAAAATTATTATTTTATTAGAGACTCAATGTAAATAAAAAATTTATAAAAGATAAATACAAAATTTACTAATTTATCATATACCAAAAATATATTTTAACCTATTTGAAATAATAATAGTGAATGATATCCAAGCTCCATGTCCAAGCTCCATGCCTGTTGATTTTCCTTCTATCGGCAGGCACAAGTGTTTCCTTAGCTATAAGTTAGAGACTAATTCTTTTTAGGCAAGCCTTAACAAATTTACTCAAGCAAATCAATTATATACTTTATCAAACCTTGTTGGTTTAAATAAGAATGAGTTGACAAATGACAACTCATTCATATGTCATTCACAATTCTTATAGATTGGAGAAGTTCTCTTTGAAGTTGTGGAAAACCTTAGAAGATCGTGTTACATAGTCTTGGAATTCTCTATTAGAGTATTCCACTAAGTTATGCGTATTAGCTTTTACTTAGTATAATCGGTCAACTGCAAGTTGTCAGTGAGGTGTTAGTTAGTTATAGTTACTAACTCTAGTTAGTTAGTAACTGTTAGAGTTAATTTTCAGTTAGTCACTCTATATTTAGAGTTGACACAAATCTTTGTAACTTGGCTTTTTCATTTCAATCAATGATAAAATTATTTTTTCAGTTTCTCACAAATTCTATCACTCTCAAAGATAACTTCAAGCCATGAAGCCTTGAAAACCTCCTAGAGAGATGGATCATGTTGGTTTGAGAATTCTTAGCCTTACAAAATAAGAACATGTCAGGGGGACCAAGCACAAGCAAGTGAAGCAACCATTCACAAAAACTCCACCTTTTGCTCAAAACATCTTATAATGTTTGGGCAAAAGGAGCACAAGGAAAACAAGTGGGATGTTTGTTACCATTTGACTCAGACATCTTATAATAATTTCAGGTGATCGTTCTTGCTAGATTTTCACACATTTGTTGTGATGTGGTATAACTTATATGGCTATTGTTGCTGGTATGGTTCACGATTTAAGTCAAAGTTTCCCACTAATTTTGAGTCATGTATTTTTAATGTCTAACCAGATCCAGTCGTCATTTAATATAGATACTTTAAATTTTGCACTTTTAATTATTGAATAATTAAAAAGCATATTTCATTTAAGACAGAAAAAGAAAGAAAAATAAGATGTAAGTATTGAAATCCAAGTTTGCCAACTGATGTCAAAAAACCAATCTAACTAACCTACATTTTTATATAGGATTAAATATATTTTTGATTCTTGATATATACCTAAATTTTGTATTTAATTTATGATAAATTTTTCCTTTGACTCTGATCCGTGATATTTGAAATATTTTGTTTTAGACCCCTACTATCAATGGGTTTGAAATAATTAATGTGTATCATTGGGTAAGTATTTGGTTGAGTTTAAGGAATCAAAGAGCATTTGTAAGACACCTAATCTTTTGGATTAATTGGATTAAGAAACATATTTGTGAAATGTTTTCATTTGGGGTCAAAATTTGTTTTGAAACTAATTCCCCCCCCCCCCCCCCCCCCTCTATGATTCAACTTGCCATTATTTCTAACAATTGGTGATCAAAGTTTTATTTGATAGTCATTCAAAATGATTTTTGAAAAAGATCCTTATAATTGTTGAAAATCATCAAACCTTTGCGGAAGATGCTTCTATAAACCAACCCCCTATATTTATTGGTGAAAACTATTCATCTTGAAAATTATGCATGAGAATTTTCCTTGTATTCCTTGATAGAGGAATATAGGATGCATTTGAAAATGGTTCTTACATTCCTATAAAGTTGTTATTGATGATAAAGAGGTAGAAAAAGACTTTAACTCTTGGACAGTGGAAGAAAATAGATGTGTATAATATAATGTTTTAGAGCTAAAAATATTCTTGTCTTTGCTTTAATCCTTGATTAGTTTTATCGTGCTTCTCAATATACATATGCCAATGAAATGTGAAAAACCTTAGAAGTAACTTATGAAGGAACGACTGAAGTCAAGAAAGAGAATAAAAAATAACACTCATTTAAGAATATGAAATGTTTAAAATGTTGCTAAGAGAAAGTGTTTTGGATGTAAAGAAGCCTTTTACACGTTATAAATCATTTGTCGGCTCTTGACAAAACTTTTGAAAGAGATGAGTTCAATGTTAAAATTCTAAAAAGTCTGAATAGATCTTGTCAGCCTAAATGAATAGCTATATATAGTCCATAGGGTACGATACATCATTTTAAACTTTTGATTTAACTCAGTTATTTATCACTTCGAGACATGAAAAAGTACCGTATTAATTTGTATTTGTAATTTCTTTTGTTTTAAATTAAAGAATAATGAAACAAAAATAACATAATCATATACATATTTTCTTTTATGTATAAAAAAATATGCATATATTCGTTTAAAATTAACCGTGTGTTTGGATTCTCTTTTGCTTTTAAAATTTTAAAAGTAATAGCTATCTTGAAATGGAAACATGCTAAGAATCCATTACTTATTCCCTTGGGGCCGTTTGGTGGGGGGGGGGGGGGGGGGGGGGGGGTGATTGTAACCAAGGCCGAAAAGGATACAAAAGAGCTTGTTTGAGACTAAAAAGGATTGTTGTTAAATGTGGTAACTAAAACATAAAAATTTGTGCAATTTTAAAGAGCAAATGAGTAATTTTTCCTTTTTAAAATTTAAGTGTAACGAAAATATGTTCAAAATAATCTTAAGTATAAATTTTATATTAAAACGTATAGTGCAAAGAAGGGATTCTTAATGTAAAACAGGCCTAAACCGCAATGGCAACTCAACTTTTAATTTGTGGCTGCAATTTAAAATCGACACCATAATATAGTATGAGTTGCTGCATGTTAATAAGTAGCACAAGAGGCAAAAAAAGAATTACTCTGTTGTATTGTTTAATTCGTAAAAATCCACGAGTCAAAATCTCAAAATATACTTTGACCTCTATTTTCATATTCTCTATTTATAGTTCTATTTTGGTTTATTTTAAATTCAGCTATACATACTCAAATAACCAAGTCAAATCCACATATTAAAAAATAAACAATATGCAGATTTTTTTCAAGTCATATTCAAAATAAAAATAAATATTTCTGGTGGCTGAATTGAAACACTCGTATTTCAAAAAATAGATCTCCTATCTATCTAAGAATCAATATATAATTACAAAGATCCAAGTTAGTTAAATAAAGCAAAATTAGTACTGACCAAAGCCTTGCCAGTATTTTCCTTGACTTGCAAGCTGAAATGACAATACAAATAACGACTTAGCAAAACACGGAGAAAATGTTAATTTAAAAATTGAAATTGTTCTAACAAAAATGCTAATTTATAAATTTAAATTGAAAATTTAGGAAATAAGAACACGTACGAAAACCGAAGTTATTAGTTAGTGAGGGCATACCTAAAGGAAATCTTGGGTGGATTCAAGCTTCCTTCCTAGTTATCCTGCAATTGAACAAAAGGTAAGACATTAATCAAAGGCCATTGTTCTTAGCAAAGATTGGTGAACTAATAAAAGCAGGGATTGATGTAATAGCATACAAAACCAATTTTCTACATGAACTAACAAAATAAATTAGATTTCATAAACTGGAAATGCATTAAAGGGAGCGATAAATGTCAAATTTAACAACATAAGGCTTGGTAATTTACCTGAAACAATATATTCCCAGGGCATTGGTAATTTCATGAATGACTGATGTCGCAAAATGCAAGTATAGTGTCACTGTGTTCATAGAAACTAAATTGTTAAAGTAAAAGAAAGACATAGTATTAAGTATTCTAATGTACTTGTTTCTTTCTCTTTAAGAATATTTTGCTTCACTGGGAAAAAAGAAAAGGTAGTTATACCTGAAAATGCACAGTAACCAAGAAGAACTAGTCTCTCATCTACTAAAGGAACCCTGCCAAAAATATAAACGGATTTTTATGAGAACAAACAGACGAACATGAAAAGCACATATCGATGAAATTCAGAATGAAAAATCATACATACCCATCATTTAGCCTGGATGCAAGTACATTTGCAATGGCCAATGGGAGAAACATGAGGGACTGTAAAACAAATTATGCTTATATCAATTATCATGTAACAAAAGTAATAGCAATCAATCACTCAAATGAAACCAGATAGATTAATCAAAGTGTTTTCTAACATGTTCTTTGTCATTCTGTCGTTGATAGACATTGACTCATTGTTAATATGAATCAGTAAACAATTCTAATAATGTTAATATTGATATACTACTAAATATGTGCTAGATAATCTAAAACTTTAAGCCATCATGCATATCACACATTTTTTCAAAAATACAAACACCTCACTCAAAATATACACATACTTTGTCCACAATGATACCTCCATGTTAATTTATTCCAAACCTAATTTTCAAGACAAGACTGAAATACCAAGGTTTTCCTTAAAAGTTAGAGACAACGAAAAAAGATATTGGATGCTGAAATAGAGTGGACAGAGATGTGGAAACGGTGTTTTGCTTCCATAAAGGAGGTTGCATATGTATGGTTAATGTAAATCATGCATACAGTTTCCTAATCACTGAATCTAGACACTATTTGCATAATAATGCTCTCAACATAAAGTACATCAAGAAATTTAAGGGCATGAGACTCCTAAATTTGTGATCTTCGAAACTACACAGTAATACAAATGAAAGTGAAGTTCACGGAAAGGAAGAGAACTTTTGACCCGTGTCATCATTGTGTTTTCAAAGTTTTATAATGAGGGACAGCAGCCAAATCAAGCATCTAAAAAAAGTAATTCAGAAAGTAACATTCAAGTGACATAGCTTATACCATGCACATCCCAGTTTTCAGACCCTTAGGTTCATCACATAAGTGTGCCAAAATCATCCTTCCCTGCAAAATTAAGCTTCCCTCATAAGAAATCATAATATATGGAGTTGTATACAAAAGGAAGCCAGAGGCAAAATAAGATTCAATAACCATACAAGCATGTTTTGCATATTGATGCATACGGCTTTCCCACGTAGGCAATTGATTTCTTTACTCTATCGATATAGTATTTTTCTTCTATGAATTTGTGTTTATGAATCTTTTTTTTCTTCCATCGAAGAAAAAAAAAAGTACAAAATCTACTGGGTCTTTCTTCTTTATATGTGAATTTGAATATATTTAAAAATACTATGATGGTTCTCTTAGTTATTTATTTCTTTTTTTTTTCTTATTGAACAATTCAAATTTCAAAAGTCTAATTTACTTTTTCAAATGTTATGTTTTCTTCTAATTAAAATAAAAATTGAAAGCTTTCTGGTATTAAAAAAATATATATTGTAACACTAAAATTAAACTAGGTTCCTGGTAGACCAGATAAAATCGTAAATATTTAATACACCCCAAAACCAAATCAATTAACATTACATTTTGACAGCTTTCTAGTCCTATGCAAATTGGTTTATCCTACAAAGAGCCATCAGCCAATAATAATCACACCAGTGGATGCTAACCAGCTACTAAAATGAGCACCAAAGAAAACATGGCATAAAAAAAGGCAGTTTGTCCTTATTAATAAAAATAGAAATAAAAAAGCCAACAAATTTTCAAATTTAAAAAACAACCATCTTACCACAAGATAACCGAAAGTAAGTCCAGTTCCTATGACAACTAAATGTGGATATCTACCCATGATGTCTAATGGCGACAAATAATCCCTGCACCAAAAATCGTCCAAGTGCTTATATGAACAAAAGAATAATAGAATAACGTGAATGTCTTTCAAACAAAATTGGTGAATCTTAAGTTGAGTTATACCACACAAGCACTCCTCCCACGAGTACAACAAATGGGTAAAGCTGCCAAAGAAAAAAACACGTTAACAAAGCAACCAGATTTTAGAGAAAGAATATCCTATGGGAAAAGAGTATTACCATTGCCAATGCAAGTGGCATGCTTCCGTTCTTTGCCTTCACAACCTTATAAACATTACTAACACTGTATGGAACAAAAAGATAATGTTGACCATCAAATAAATTAAGGACAACAGCCTACAGAAACACAAGGATCATTCTACACTAAATGTTGTAAAATATTGGTTTATATCATATGCAGAGATATTTATGCTAACTATTATCAGGTTCTGGATAATTTAAGGAATAGAATTCTACATACTCTAAAATACCATCAAATGGACAATTGGACATAACAACAAGAATAAAGTATGTCATAATCCAATACTTGTCTTGAGATGATAGGGTTCAGGTAAGGAAAGAGAAAATTAATTGAGACTATAAATAATAGGATAATAAATTAATCTGGGCTAATATGATATGATACAAAGCACTTGCCTACTAGTCTTAATTAAGAGGTTAAAAGTTCAGTGGCCTAATTAAAAAATAAATACAAGTTCAGGGACCCAATTGAAACCAAAAATAAAAGTTCAAGGACCTGACCTAATTAAAAATTTGGAAAAAGTTCAGGGACCCACAGAGTAATTAAACCTAATTAAAAAAGAAAACAAATCAGGAAATTTAATGAAATCCAGAAACCTCTCCTAAGAATTCATCTAAAATAGTCTAAAAATAAAATAGAAATATTGATCTACTATGAAATATTTTCCAAATTCTAACCTTCAAAATAAAGCTAACTAAGCTCTAAGGGGTTACAAATGAGTTAGTTCTTGCACACGTTCACAAGTAGTAGGCTCTATAAAACATGACTAGAAATGATACTCAGGGATGCAGGAGACATCAGAAAGATGAGCATTGCAAAAAAGATAACTTGGCAATACAGCAGCAATGATCATCAACATGAGAATATTTTTTGGCAAGCAAACAGGCACAGCTCTAGCCCAAACTTTTTCAATCCACATTTGAAAGCTTCAAACAGTAGAAAAATGTAAAAGATTGGTAGAACTGGAACAGAAAAAATAAGAAAATGGAAAATTTATTTGAATCCATCCCCACTTCGTAGCTCAGTGGAGGTGAATTCATAAACTGGAATAAGACAAACTATATCTTTGAAAAACTAAGCTGGTATGCACCATAACCATGGAGAATTCATCAAAAAGGATGACTCATCATTCATATTGGAGAAATGATTATCAGTTGATACAAGAAAGGAGGTTGGCTTATATGAATCACAACCAATTTATCAGTGTATGAATCACAGATGAGAAAAAAGTCAGTTGAATGACCATCAGTGGAAGAATAGTAGTGACCACTGGTATGATTGTCAATGAAATACTGGAATAGTTGTTTTGTTGGAAGAGATGTCAGCATCTAAAGCATAAATGTCAAAATGAGGATGAAACTCAGGTGTTTGGGCCTTGAACCAACTGGGGGATTACAAGAAGCTGTGGTTCAAGGAACACAGGCCAAAAACTGCGCCATAATAAACCCGAAACCCTTCGAGCAAAGGTACATTACAACATAGAGTGTATTTGGACAAAATAAGGACGAATCTGGGTAGAGAACAAGACAAGTCAATCGGTGGCAACAGTAACCAGAAGAAATCAGGAAACACCACTCCACAAGATCATCCAAGAAACTATACAATATTCTAAGATACAATAAAGACATTATTAGTTATTTCTATATTCCATACTTGGATCTCAGTTTCAGTCCATCAATGCTGAGTATAACTAGTAACAAAATAACAACCAAATGGTATAGTTCAACCTTAAAGATAATATCTGAGATATCAGTGTTAGAAAAAAAGCAACAAATTTTATTCCAAGAATTAGTGGGGTATTGCACATGCTAAAGAAGATTCAACTTCAATAATTTTAGCTATACATACTTGCATGTGACTGTTGGTGTAACACCAAAAGCTATCATTAGACACAATATAGCTTTGAATGTTGGGATTCCTGAAATGCACAAAGAAAAATATAAATCAAGCAGTGATTTATGAAAAACATTGACTTTAGTCTATATATATAAACCAATACTTTATTAGGATGAGCTACACTACACCACCCAAAGGATACTAAGCTCAGATCATACTGGACAAGCAAATGGAACCCACCCTGCTTGAATATGTTATTGTAGGAGACAACCTTAACTTTATTATTCCATGTTTATTAGATAATACAGAAGAATGATTATATAAGATTGTCATTGGCTAGCTTTTTTATATCATTTTAATTGATATGTTTTTACTATTAATTATAAGGTTCACTGTCCACTTTACTTTTTATTTGTTTCTAGTTTCTAAGAGTTCGTAAAGAAGATGGAAAAAACAAGATTTTGTTGTTTTCACCAAATTCTTTTTTAAATCCCTGAAGGTAGAAAACAAAGTGAAAACAAGGAAGCGTTTTTTTTTTTTAAATAGTAGTAAAAACATATCAACTGAAAATGAAAACTAAAAAATCCACACCAAGTACTCTTAAGTCTTAATAAACATAGTATGACACCAAGTACACTTAAGTCTTAATAAACATAGTATGATCTGTTCAGTACTAATGGTTTCTACCAATATTGACAATATGATCTTAAGTTACAGCATAGATTGTGACTTCAAAAAATGAAAAGATGCCCAAAAAAATTAATATGAATTGAGGACTTCAAACTAAAGGGCTGTACACTAAGAAGGAAAAGCTGGCTATCTGAACCAAACATTGAAGTAAAGAACATACTGTAGTACACAGCAAAAAATTTGAGAGAAAAAAATTGTCATTCCAGACATTAAAGAACATATTCTATATAGCAAAGGGTGTACCCTCTTAAGACAATAAACTAGATCCATGTTTGGTATATCGACAAGTTTTACATTGGCTGTATAGTTTAGTAGTCAGTTAGTCACACAAAAATTATTTATCCATGCAGGTAAAAATATGTTCCTTATGCCTATTTACCTAAATACCAAGCTAATATAACACACAAGCAAGCATCTGAACAGACAAAGACATCTTGCCATCTAGGTATCCAGTGAACATGCAGAACTAAGCTAGATTGAAAATAGGACATATTGCTGTAAATTTAATATTTTTTTCTGGTAAAAGACAATCAAATGTACACAAAGTTGTCTCCAAATGCATGAAAAGCCTTCAGCAATGGAAATACTAAAAATACATTTTAGGAGGTGTTATATATGAAACTTGGAACAGGTATGATAATCACCACAAATAGCTATATAAACCTTTTGGTCCAAAACAGAAAGAATACTAGATAACGAAGATGTCTTACCCGCAAGATAAGGAAGCCAATTTAAAAATGGCAAAGACTTCCCAAATTGCTGAACCCACCACTCAGCACCTGTATAATCATAATAATAATAACAATAACAACAACATACATGGGATTCTAAGAAAAATTAGTAGCTGTGTGTGTATAAACACAAAGAAAGTCCATACCCACGATAGCAGTGAAAAAGTGACAGATGTATATTATCATAAGACCCTCTGTAGGCCCATTTATAACAGGCAGTATAAGTGTATTGGTGAAATAGCTGCATCCAAAACAACATTGAAAACATAATCAATATTCCTAGTCTGTCTAACAATATTCCTATACTGCAATTACAACACTTTGTGGCTAATGCTATGAAAAAAAAATACTGTGACTTTCTAATAAAAACTTAAAAAAATATTTTAAGGAAACAAAAGAAAACAATATAATATAACATATTTATCATATGTTAATGAACATGATAACTTACTGCTCCCAGGTTGCACCATAAAATGTAATTGCAGATATTAACCACCACCAGAAAGTATTTCTTCCACACATGGCTGTGCTCCCAAAAGCCAATGCTTCAAACTGAAAATATCACAGAAGAGTATCTTTATTGTCTTTCAATGATTTAAAAATAATAGCCAAAGCTATAAGAGACATACTGTGCAAGCAAGTGCGTCACACCCTGCAAATACAGTTGAAAACATCTTCATTAATAATAAACAGGTAAGCATAATGAAAAATAATAGAATGAAAAACACAATGCAGGAAAATCACCATGATCAAAGAGCTCCCCCAATGGGCTTGAGGAATTTGTTCGTCTAGCTTGCTTCCCGTCAACAGCATCAAATGTCTAGAGTGCACACACACAAGAAAAGAATAAATGAAATAATTATAGCAAAGATTGGAAACTAAGGCATCATGTAGTAAAAGTCTTCCATGAATAAACCATGAGTATTCCTTAGTTGCCAAGACATAAACTGCACATGGAACAACTAAACATAGTAGATATAAATAATCACAATGGCAATGTGGAAAAGATAAAAATGTTCAAATATTCTTTTTGTTGGGAAATTCCTCTGCAATAAGAAACAGAAGGTCAAATGTCAACATGTTTTGAACTTAGGGTCCAAGAATTTCAACAATATCACAATCATAAATATAAAAGGATTCAACCATTAGAGCACTAGGTTTATGCATCTAAAAAATTCCGCAATTTAAATCATTTAGATTCATTGTGAAACAACACTACAGTCATTAATGTGCTTGAAATGAGATCAAGATTCAAGGCAATTGATTACATAAGTAAAATTTATCAGCAATGATTGCCATTAAGGCAGCAAAACAGAGCTACCCAACATAAAGATGGATTCTAATGTCAAATGGACAGAGAATTTAGAAAGTACTGCACTATAAGTATTTAATCATACCTGGTATAAAAACAGAAGTAGTCCATGAGCAAAATGAACCCATCTTGGAGGAGGTGTGTCCAATTGTGGGGAGTATATCTGAAAAATAAATAAATAAATTTAAGTATAATAATGTATCTAGGAATTCACTGTTTCAATACAGCCATTCATTATGTCCAAATTCCCTACCCTAACCATGTAAAGAATAGTTCAAGAAAAGAAATTAACAATAAAGCATGAAATTAACCAACAATCTCAAAAAAAAAAACTTCATATACTGGTTGTTTCCGTTGTTATAATTGCAAATTTCATTCCATCATTTGACAAAAATGAAAAAGAAAGTGAAGCATTGGAAAGCTGTAACTGTTATGATTTCAATTTAGGAAGTAGCACGACTAATGGCCTCAGGTTCCACTTACATAACCAAGCAATGCAGACACTAGTAAGAACATAAATCCCATAAGAGTTATCTGCAATCAAGCAATTTATGATTCATCAGTGCCAATGTTGTAGTTTATGATAACAACAGTAACAATTACAGATGAAACTACAAGAAGAAAGGAGGCAAAGGCATACCATGTTTGGACTGCAGAGATGAAGAATGCCAAGAGATCAGGATAAATAAAAGAAAAAGGTATGAGTTAGTGTATTCAGAACTCCAAAACTAGAGTTGCAAAAAAATAAACCATTTTTTTGCCAAAGAGCAAATGATTATTATCTTATGAATAAGTGTGTGTATGTGGTTATAGCTAGAAATGTCAAACAAATATTTCAATCAGGAGGTGAACCCTTCACATGCACATAACCTCAGCATCAGATGATAACAACTATAAGTGACTGGATGATTTCTATTCCACATGACAATTAAAACACATCTATGCAAACAATATCATTTTGGAAATTTCCTATAGGGAATACTCTAACTTCTAATGATGGTTGTATCAGCAATTTTAAGACAATAAGTGAATACAAGAAAAGCAAATAAAACAGCCGTTCATATATCAACCAAAATTTAAAGATTATGAAGATATCCTAAGACTAGGTTTAACTTTGTATGTATTCATTCAAACTGATAATGATATTATCAAGTTACAGTAACTATAACAAAAACAACATTATTATATAATATTTATAAATAAAAAAAGTTCCATGGCTAGAATAATAACACTCAATCTGCCCAAATGAAGTTCATAATATGATTTATCATGCTTGAAATGAAGAGATGTTTCTACATTATAAAATAATTAAGACAAAGAAAAAAAACTTAGTTTCTTTCAAATGATAAAAGTACTCACGGCATCCATAGGGGGAAAAAATTAACAAAGCGACTCCAAAAGGGTTGTAGTACATATTTGGCCACGTAGGAATGATCTACTCCACTATATTTATATCTGTGCAGAGCTGCAACACCATGAGCCCCAATATATCCCATTTGTTCTCTGATAAAACTCCGAAATATGCTTCAAGGGTCAATTAAGCCTCAGCACAACCTGCTAAACTTTGAAAATGAACAACTAGACCAAATAAATATAGGAATTTGCAAGATGCCCAGTTGAAAACTGACAAAGCAGATTGAATTTGAATATCACAAAATTAACTTTAACAAATTTGAAAAGAAATTCATAATGCAAACTGATTAACTGACAAGAAAAGGCCAGAATTATTAATGTATTTTACACTTAAATAATACATTTTTTTAAGAGTTGTCCAAATCAAACAGAATCAATCTAAAGCTATTGGGGGAAAACAACTATTTTATATAAAAAGTATGAAAATGCGGAAAGAAAACATATCAAACAAACAAATGAGATCCCATGAAAGAAGCCCAACAAAAGGGAAAAATTAAGTCGTATTTAGCAGCCTTATTTTAATCATGTGAGTAAATAATTTTTTATTCAGGCTAGTGCATCAAGCATGCCTTTAGGACTCTTAGCAGTAACCAGCTAATAGTTATGTAAAGTGAACTTTGTAATAGTTTTTACCATGAAGGTAATTAGTCAATTTATTTTGAAAATAAACAAAAAAAATGGTTAAATATTAGACTCTTAATTGTTATCTTCATTTTCTAGCCCTTTCTTTGGTGCAGAATGGCACATTTTGACACCTCTTACTGTCTCACCTTAGACTATTAGTGTAAAGCACGTTAAAAGAGAATTCACAATAGAAATTAAAAAAAAAAAGTAAGTACACAAAGAATACTCAATTACCTATATAATCAAACAAGCTGATTACAGATAAGATGTTATTTTCTTCCTTGCACCAAATCCCATTTTTTATAGTTGAAAATGACAAGTTATTCAACTTTTGAAAATGTTTTCATACTCTAATCAGTAGCAGAATCCAATCAATCTATCACACACAAATTACAGGTTATTACTGAAATTCACTTAAGTGAAAACACACATTCACAGATTAGTAACATCATTTTTAAGCTTAAATCCCTAAAATGGAATATAAACCATAACCTTCCTTGCAAAAAAATGCCCCCTGCAAATTATACTCAGACCACCAAAACTCAAAGCAATTCTGGAGGAGTACCAAAAACATTTACCCCAAACAACAACAAAAACTGATACAGGATGATTATTCAAAATTATAGAGCACTTCAAGGCAAAAATTAGTGACTCGGGGTGGGATTTTACGAAATGTGACGTATTCAAAATTAAATAATAATAAATAAAAAACTGATTCAACCTTTGCCCCCAAACAACAAAGGATGAACCCTAAACTCAACAACAACAACAAGAAATCGAACAATAGAGAAATAAGATAGATTAACAAACCTGAATCGAAGAGAGCGCCAACGGGATCGAAGTGAGCACCAGCGGGATCGAAGAGGCTGCAGAGAAAAAGAAGCACCAGCTTTGTTAGGTCACGAGTGAGAGACCTCTCTTCGCGGTTGGATGCGGATCCTCTACAGCCTACTACATTGTCTCCAGCACAATTACAGTCCCTTGGATTAGTTAAACGGTTGAGATTAAAAGAGTTCCAAAGTTGCATAAGAGCAAATTACGCTAGCTCCTTTGAGTTCAACACTTATTAATTACCCTATTTTACCCTTCACAAAACTCCCTGGCTTTTGCGCTGTCAGTCTTAGTTACGTTAAACTAAACACATCACATGCGATGCACATGCTTTTTTAATGAAATTCTAGGACGTTTATGCCAAAGTTCAATATATTCAAAATTCAAACTCAAGAACAGCAATATTTTTTTTATTATAGTTATTTTCCTCAAATTTAAAAGTTGGAATAAAAGTATTATATATATATATATATTGGATGCATCCTAGATTTCCACACTTTCTCATCATGATTGGTACTTAGCATAAGTTTTTAGCGGAATAAATTTTCGTTTCATTCTAAAGCATGTTATTGAGAGTGGCTTTTGCAAAAGTGACCTAAGGATCATGAAAATGCTATTGTAGTAACTAAGTTACATACAATTTGCTACTATCCTTGATCAGGAGAAAAGAGAAATTACAAACTATTCACTCTCTTTGATTTGATCATGTTGTTTCTAATCATATTAGTAAATTTGCATCAAATCTTTGTGCTTCTAATGCCAATAATATAACAAAATTAAACCATCGAGGTTAAGCCGAGGTAGGGAAATTTTTTGTATATAACTATAATAGCATTTATAGAGCAATATAAACACTTTGCTTCACGCATTGATTGTTTTTTACAATGAACATTCCACTCCTGCTCACATGATATGCTCGAGACCCATCTTAATTTCATGGCTATGATGAGTTGAAAGTCGCATTACTGGCACGGCATTGAGATAGAAAAGATGAGGGGAAAGGCAGGTTCCAAAGTATGTACCACCCAGACCTGAAAATACACTACTACCACTCAGACCTGACTGTGATCATAAGCGAGAGAGTACATGTACATATAAATTGTAGTGCATTTTTATTCCAAAGTATGTGAAAAATTAAATTTCTATTCTTCCAAACAGAAACTGATTGAAGGCAGACCTGGTGACATAAGTTTTGATGTTTTGTGTTGTATTAATGTTTGTTTGTGCACAAATAATAAAAATAGGTAACTGGATAAGGCAGTTTTGACATTGGAAATGGAACTAAAAGCAGGTCGACGAAGCCAAATTGGAGTGCTGCAACAGTCTTCTAACCACAGTGCACAGATTGTGGTAATTGGTAACACAACCTTTAGCAGCAAAAGGCGAAGAGACTCCATACGCCAAACATGGTTACCAAAAAAGGTAAGGTGCACTGCATGTAACAACCTCTAATTAATTATAAATCAATTAATTAATTCTCACTGAATGAATCAGGAAATCAGCTTAATGAATTAGAGAAAGAGAAGGGATTATTGTAAGGTGCATATATAATGTGTGCATATTTCTCTCTTTTTGCATATAACTTTTTATTTGTTGGAATCGAACTAGGTATCATGGTTTACTCTTTATAAATAACTTTTGAAGAGTGGTGCACAAGCATGGCAGCAATAAAGAACAAGCTTAGTTATTTTTATAGCTATATGGTTGGTAGCAGCAAGGTAGGCTAGATTTTTCGAGACCCTATATTATAGCTTGTTGAATTCTTTTTTAAGTTGGGAATTATTTAATTTTTTACTTCCTAGTTTCTTGATTTCTTTTATTGTTTTGATTTGAAAGAAAATTGAATATGATATCTAATTTTCTTGTTTGCAATTCAATAATAATAACATGGTATTATGTTTTTATTTTATGCAACATGGAGCAACAAATAATAACAGGTTCTTATTTGTTTCTTTGTTATGTATTTTTAATTATCAACCCAATTTTGTTTTAGGCATTAAATATTTTATATTGCATAGTCTTTAGCTTCTTCAATTGGTTTGTACTAATGCATGAATAACACGTCTATGTTTTGTCTTTTTAAGTGAATATTTGGTTGTGCTTTTTTTTAAGTGCTTTGCTTATTGAAAAGATGTTTAGAATTTTTATGATAGATACAATTTTAGGAAGAAAAAGAAAATTCCAGAAGAAAAGTTGTCTTTTTCTTGAAAGCTATAAAGAGTAGTTTCTGAACAAAATGCTATATCATAAAAGCACTTTCTTTTTGAAGATTACACATGTATCCTAGATAACCAAGATATTATTATAGTTGTTGGGTAATCATATCTTAAATATATAAACGACAGGCTTTCTCCGTTGTCTTCTTTTATGCATTATTTATATGCATAAATTATTTCATTAAAACTAAAGTATTATTGGCCATTTCCATTTTAGTTAGCATACTATTAGTAGATTAAGAAGCTTTAAGCCTGTTTTGAACATGAATGCTAATTGCAATATACTTGTGTTATCATTTGATGTTGTATTTGCAAATGTTGTTCTTAATCACTAATCGCAGATTGAAGTGGCTAAATTTAAGTCTAGTTCATGGGTAACTTTTCTGCTCATGAACAGATCTAGGACTTCAATGATGTAAATAGAAATGGTAGAGTTTTTCTTCTTACTACTAGGACTGGGGATTGGGAGGGAATTAACCTCTCTCTAGGTGATACTTGCATTCTTTCTGACAATGACTTGGTATTTTTTGCCATTTTCATTGTTTCACATCTTATCTATTTGCTCTACAATGTTTAATTTATAATCTTTTTTGTTTGAATTCCATAATCCTCAAATGGATTTACAAGTCATGGATAGATGCCACAGACAAAACCTGTCCATGTTTATAGGCTCTCAACTGCTCAATCTATAGAGGTACTTAGCAATATTGTATATTGCCCTCAATCTAGTGTGACTTGTGGATCATTTATATTGAGATGGACATGAAAAAGTCTATTTATAAGGTTGCATGTTGAAAAGAGCTTCCAGCAAATTGAAGCTTGAACATGTAGTGATTGAGAAGGGATAGTTTCATCAAGAAAAAAAAAAAAACCTGACCGTATCGATGAAAGTGAGGTTTGCATTTAACAGTTGCTTTCTAATGGGTTCTTATTTTTTATTTACTCCCATCATGTTTTGAAGTAGAAACAAATTTGTTGTCCATCATGCTAGCATGCCTTTGATGTTGACAGATTTTGATTGTCAACTGGATTACCCCATCTTTGTGGTCATCCTGACTCTCCCAAGTTTTTCTCTCTTCTCCATACATGTTTCTCTCTCTTGTCGAGACAACTTAGTTCACCCATTCATAAAGGATGTCACAATCTGAATCATGTAACCAAGCCTAATACCACTTAGGCGCTCAATCAACGCGTAACATTAATAAGTTACCTAACTTCTTTAAGTGATCATTAATTATTCATGTATAATCATAAGATTAAGTTTAATATTCTTAATCTTGTGTGAGAAATATTTTTATAAAGATACAATATATATATATATATATATATATATTGTGCTTATATGTTCTCTTGTAACTCAGTTTAAGGAGTCCTCAAGAAGGGATATCAATAGGTGAGTTTAATATTTATATCTCACAGAAAGCATATGATGTAGTATAGTCACTAGTCAGTATTCAGGAGAAGAGGTTAGCTAAGCTAAACTCTCTTAAAATAGATGCTGTGAAGCATGAACTCTCAACAGAGAAATCTCTCTGTCCTTGTTAAACTACCAAACTACCATAGAGTTGCCTAGAAATTTATTTATTTCTTGATGAAGCATGGGAATAAGAAACGTTAATTAAATGATCAGGGGCTCTCTATAAGTAAAGATAAGTAAATCATATGAATAGTTAATAACTGTCCCGTTACTCTAAATAATACACTCTCGGTATTTATTATTATTATTTTAGAATTATTTATTCATAATTTTACTATTCATGTCTTTCAGTCTCGATAATTTGAAAGTAATTCTTTTGATCCAATAATTTTATCCCATCAAATGTTCGAACAATTCAATTTATTTCTTTTAAGAGAATTTACATTGCAAGAGCTCTATTTAAATTTTAACTCTCATTTCTATTCTTGTTAATGTCGTTATCTTTATAAATCATATATATAAATTTATTTTTATTGTTAATCCTAGTAAATTATCTTTTTTAGTCTTAAATAATGTGACATTTTTTCTCACATAATATTTTTTAGCTAACATGACACTTATGACATTTTGCTAATGTAACACTTGTTGATGTTTATAATTGTTAATCACATAAGTGATTTCCGGGATTAATTTTAAAAAAAATCAATTTTGGGGATGATTTTCAAAATAAAATAAAGGACTAAAACCAAAAATCAAGTAAATTACAATAGCAAACGTATATTAATCCTAAAATAAATGTTAGCAAATAAAAAATTGTTGACATAAATCATTTGACACTTAATACCTTAATCAAAATTTGGGATTTGATCATGGATTACAATTGGATGTATCACTTTATTTCAAAACAGGTTGGTCTTTAATTTAGTGTCAAATAAAAATCTTCATATGTATTCCTAGCTGCACTAACAAAATAAATGTTAGCAACACATTCTTTATAAAATTTATTAAAATTACAAAATTTTATGGATCTTACATTTTATTTAAAGCTTATAGTATGTTTTTGTCATTGATAAATGCATAAAATAATTAAAGATTAGATGATGATGGTAAAAATATAATTAATTGAAGAAAATTACTATTATCTTAAATCCTAATTAAATTTTGAAAATAAAAAATGAATAAAATTAAAATATTCTAAAAACCCACAACATTTAAAAAATAGGAGACTAAAAAATAATAGTATATAATATGATGATTTGCGATTTTAATTCTTCATGAAAAATGAACAAATTTTAACGTTAAACATGTCACAAACAAAAATACTTTCCATAGACCATACAGTTGAGAAACTAAATAAAAATAGTTTCTAAAATATAAGAACAAATTTTTATTTTGTGTTAAAGTATATTATTTATATAAAAATTAAAGAAATACATATAATCAAGTTCAATATATTAAACTATATAAAATATATGACTAATTTAAAGAACTAAATTTAATATATAAAAATAATTTTTTATCATGTATTATTTTTAATTAAAATAGGTATAAATGAATTTTTTTTTTTAAATTTAGGTTCATTTGATACGTAAAAGTAATCAGCCCAATACATTACTATCAGCCCAAACAACATGATTGGCGTTGCTATTCTACCCTGTTCCGTGGCTGCAACTGGACTCATAAGTCTTTGTCCTCGTCAAGGCTTTTGCTTCCGGCGACTGGTTACATGCACGTAATGCTGGATTTCTTTGATTATCTCACGGTCGATGTGCTTAACCGAAAGACCCAAGAGTTTGTCACGCTCGCCACGGCCTTCACTCTGATGGTTCTTCACTCTGATTCTTTCTCCATCAATTACTTCAAGAAGAAATCTGAATCCACATTTTTTCCGTCAGTTTTAAACATTTATAATCCGGGAAGAAACTATGGATTCAACTGTAGTAGTAAGTTTCTTCTTGAAATAACTGATGGAGAAATAATCAACCATCAGATTTAAGACTGCGGCGAGCATGGCCATGAACTCTGCCAGGGTCTTTCGGACACGCACAACGACGTGAGGTCATGTAAGAAGAAGTTCGGCATGCATGTAACCGGAAGCGAAAACCCTTGATGAGAGGAGGAAGATGTATCCGATTGCAGCCGCAGCGTAGAATAGGAACGCCAATCATGCTGGTTTAACTTGAGTGCCTCCCTCTTGTCACGCCAACCTCCCTATTTAACTTCAGTGCCACTGCCGCCGCTGATAACACGCAAAGAGCGTGTTGCTGCATGTGCTTTGGATGATTGCCGGGAAGGTGAGAAGCGGGGTCTGTGTGGGTGTTTTTCTAACGTCCTAGAATATTCACTGTCACAAATCACACGATTACTTTTATAAAAAAAATGCAACAAGTAATATATATATATTTATATAAAAGTTAGGAGATGAAAAATTAAACATTTATAAGCTAACTGATTAAAAGTTAGTTAAAGTAAGTAGCTTTTAAGCTATTAAAGTGACTTCCCAAGCACACACAAGTTTTTTTTTTAATTTTAATTGGTAAATATCAGGTATTAAATTTAAATAGTGTCCTAATGTACGTGTATTTGGGCAAAATTTACAAATTAAATTTTAGATAAATTAAATTTTAGTTTAAAATGTGTGAAAAAGTATAGATTTATTTTCGGAAAAAAATATTTGAAAATAGTTATAGTATAATAAATATTATTTAAACATTGTTAATAAAAAACATGCATTCTTGGATATATAATTTGTTAATAAGACTGTTATTTAAATGATTTTAGATATACTAGCTTTGGGCATATAATTAATAAGATATATGAGTATATGACTCTCAGTTTTAGAAGTATATTTAAAGTTGATTTTAGTTTGAAAGAATTGTTTTTTAAACATTTATTTGAAGATATTCGGGTATAATAAATGTTGTTTGAAAAATGTTAATGAAATATTACTTTTAGATGTATAATTATTGAAAGTATGTTGAATAAAATAGAAGTAGGTTTTTGTGATTTAAGTAGATTTTATTTTATTTTATATAGTGTCTGAATAAAATATTTTTATATATTGTTAATTAACTAGAAATCACCTTAAACATATTTTTTTAAAAAATAATTATGATAAAATCAACAATTTTCTAATTCTCTCTCTATATACATAAATTAAAATAATTGTATTGAATGAAAGTGCATTTAGGAATTATTCTTCATTTAGAGCATTTTTAAGAACTATTTCTCAACTTGAGTGTTTTTATAAGTTTTTCTTTAATGATGATGTTTTAAAAAAATTCTTAACATTGTATCTCTTTTAATATATCATTTCCATTTTTTATCTCTAAATTAATGATAACAACATGTATTTTGAATTAACTAATATTTTTTTTATTGAAATATTCTTCATAGAAGACACTTTAATAGCATATAAATTATTTTGAATATAAGTTAATTTATAGAATTTTTCTGGTGTTAGTTTCTCTAAAAACTTATATTTAATTAATGCATAAAATTATGTTAGCTCTTAAAATTATTTATTTATTTTTCTTATTTTTTCCACTTATAAATACTTTTGGAAAAATTGATTCAATTATGTCCGTGTAAATCACATTATTTTTTTCCTGGTCAGCAATTTATATGAAAGTTAAATGGTCCCGGCAAAATGGGTTCAACTTATAGATGGGCCGTTTGAGTAGGCTAGACCAAATCGTAGGCAATTGAATTCTACACCTCCTTCCTGCAGCTCCTATTTTTTGAAAAACCTCAACCTACCCCTTTTATCTTCTTTCTATGTTTCCCCTCTTCCTCTTCTTTTTCTTGTATCAAGCGCAAGTTCAGACCCTCTCTTTTCTTGTTCTTCTCTTCTTCTCCAACTCAACTCTTCTCCATGGAAAAACATTCCTATTTTGAGTTCTGGATTTGTTTCTCCAGAAGATACAAAATGAATTATGGAAAGGCTATTCCAAATTATAATTTTTGCTTTTAGAATGGTCCTTCCATAAGCCAAAATAGTGCTTTCTGGAATACCCTTTTCTACAAGATACAAAATATATTTCCGGAAAGGCTACTTCAAATTTAAAGAAAAAACTGCTTCCAGAATGATCTTTTCATAAGTAAACATGCTTCAAGAACAACCATTCTAGAAGCATTTTTTGCATATAGAAAGGCCATTCTAAAAGCTTTTTTGTAGTTAATTGAATATGATGAAGGGAGAAGGAGGAAGCAGAAAAGAAAAGAAAAGGGAGAATGAGACACTAACCTTCACGGGAGGAGCCATCATAGGAGGGAGGGCGGGGAAAGAGGAGCCATCATAGGAGGGAGGGGTGCCATCACGGTGGGTGTGTCGTTGAGGAAGGGATGTCATCATAGTGGGTATTCTGTCGCAGAAGGGATGTCGTCACGGGGGTGTGTCGTTGACGGATATGTCGTCATGGGTTGAGAGAAGGGAAAAAATAAGTGTTAAGATTGAGAGATGAGAGGTGAAAATTTCATTGCAAGGTCTAATGAGACCATTAAGATCCTAACTTCAATGCAAAAAGAAAACAAAAGGTACTTAAGGTGAAAAAAGATTATTTGTGTTTAAATTTAGGCTAAATACTAAATGTCCATTTTGTTCTATGAAAATATGAGGTGTTGTGCTCATAGATTAATATTTAAAAGATGAAAAATTTAAATTTAATATCTGAATATGTAAAAAGTGCGATAGATTGATCTTGCCATTAATTCATCTATGTTATCCCTAACGTCCATGTCTACGTGACACCTCCAGTGGTGATGTGATAGTTAATAGTTGCTATATTCCATCCACACGACTATTTAAAATTTAACTTTTCAATTTAATCTTCAAACTTAATAATTTGTTATTATTATAGTCCTTGAAAATAACTAATTACATACATTTTGATTCCTATAAATGCTTTTTAATTTTTAAGTAAGTGGTTTATGTAAATTAATAAACTTTTAATGATACATAACTAAAAGTTTATATATATATATATATATATATATATATATATATATATATATATATATATATATAAATGAAAAATGGTATTTTAATTGACATAAAATGATATTAACAATTCTTATAACTGTTCTACAGAAAAGTTTTTTAAAATAAAACTAATAAGATTTTATTTAAAGATCAACTATGATTAAATGGATTAACTTCATTATCGATTAAAAATAAGTGTTAAATGAATTCGATTATAATAATTTAATAATGATTTTGTATCTAAAAGGCTTGAAAGATAAACTTTTCGAAAAACTTTAGTTATTTTAATAAATGAACTTAATTTATTTTTGGCTTAAAAATACGTCGGATCGAGACTGATATTTTCTTTTTCTTCCTTTTTTGATAATGAAGAGAAATTCTTATGTAGGATATTCAATACAAGGAACCATCACATTGAAGATTGCATTACTTTTTGTAATTTATTCCGGTAAAAATCCGTACCAGGAAAGATATCCAAAAGAAAAGAAAAGAAAAAATCTTGATTACACATCAAAGAATACAGCCACATAAATAAACATTAGGAGAAAAAAGAAGGACAAGAAATTGATTGTGTTCATATGGCTCTAGGAGGTTTTTCCAGCAATGCAGAGAGATATACCTCTTCCTTTGACTTTGGAGAAATAACCCACTTGTGTTTCTTGTACCTCAATTGAAGAAACATATACATATAGTCATCCAAATCATTTCTATTGCAGAAAAACCTATCTATCCACAACAAACCTCCTGGCCTTAGAATTCTATCCCAATCATACAATATAAAATCCAACAACAAAAGATCAATCCAACCATCCATGAAACCAGTGGTGTGCACTAAGTCCATAGTGTTATCAAAGAATGGAAGCCTTTGATTCAATGTGACATACAAAGGAACCAAACCCCTAAGTGCTATCATCTCATTGAAAGGAGCACCAAGGTTGAGTGCTGTTGAGACAATTGTCACATTTTGCTCCCTCATTCTTGCAGCAAATGTGCCAGTGCCAATGCCATAGTCTAGTCCAATCCTAACCTCTCCTTGCTTAATTGCCAATACATCACTGATCAAAAAGTCCACAACAAGTGAGTTATTATTATTATTAGTGACCCATTTCAACTTTTCTTTTTCCATTTGAAAACATCCAATGCATTTTGAGTAACCCCTCTTTGGATTCTTGCTAGATAAGCACTCAAAGTTTCTGCATTGGTAATTCCCCCACCTCACATTTCTTCCATCTGGTAGTCTCCAAAGTGACTCATTGATGGGGTGAGGCTTTTGGTACTCCTTTGAGGCCCTTGTCAAACACCTTCTTCTAGGCAAAGGATCACACCCATTAAGCATAAGCTTCTGAGCCAAATTCCAATCATCATCACAATAGGAGCCAATGTCATAGTCCATGTACTTCTCTAACTCTTTCTTGTACAAAACACAAGCATGGCCTATTGTGTTGTAAACCTTGTCTGCCCCATATAGGTTGATCTTACCAACCCTATTCTCCTTTGGGGTTATGTACTTTCTAATTTCCTCAATGATGAAAAAATTGATCAAATGATCCTCCTTCACTGTGGAGTTCGTCCCTTCATCAACCTTGGGAACCCGAATCTGCCTTAGAGCAACATTAGCACTATGAAGAGGGCTAACTATTTGATCCTCTAGAAACTTCTTGTCCAACATGGTGCCTTTGTTTTTCTCCATTTCTTGAACTTTTGACTCAAGCTTGGCCTGCAAAGCTTCCAACATGTCTATCACTTCTCCAACTCTATCAGAGAATGATTTGACATCAAAACCATCAGAAACATCCCTCAGATTGTAGAAGTGTTGGCATATATCTTCATTGTGGAGGAAAAATCCTGCTGAGTAGAATCTAGTGAGACTCAAAAGGCTTACCAAGATGACCAACCCTCCCAGAATGATCTGTATCCAACCCATTATTCTGGCAAGCTTGCATTTGGGAAAGCATGACCTCCCCATTGGCTGCTCTCCTAAAAATTAAAAATATTTGGACACTCTCTATAGATGAGAAACTAAGAATCACGAGAGTTTAACTCAGTTGGCTAATTAAGTAGGTTACCCGAGTTATTGTAAACTCTTTAATATTTGTCTTCGATTCCTACGGATAAAAAGAAAAAAAGATGAGAAACTAGGAGAAACAAATTGAAGGAAATGAAAACTGATGTAGGCACATCATAGTGAATAGTAGTGATCATACCATAAAAGAAACACAAGCAAATGCTCTAGCTAAAGAGAGGACATCACACAACAAGATTGTGAACAATATATGTTTAAAAACTGCATTTGGCTAATGGCTATTCATTGAAAATAAAATAATAGTAACCCTCCCTCCCAACCCGTGATTCATGAACTTGACGTATATTGTAGAATACTCAAAGTGGTCAACTGACTCAACTTGTCTATAAACTATGAACTTGTTGCACATGATTCTTCCATGATCCAAAGAAATAGGTGCAATAAAAATACTTACAAAACATTTCGATCCAGTTTTAGTGGTGAGAATTCTTTGATTGCAAGAAATGCTACAAGAGAATTGAAAGACTTCACAATGTGCCAGTATGAACCTTAAAAATATTTAAATAGTGATCAACAAATAAATTATTCATGGCTTCTACGAAATTGTTGGTTAAGTTTGCATGTAAATAGAAATGAATTGTTTGCGTCACGCATGCTGACATACAGCAAGGAAAGGACAACTACAATTGCAGTTTTTAAACAATAAATTATTCTTTAAAAAACAATAAATTATTACTAATATATTATAAATTTATGCTAATGATATAAAATCATATTAACAAATAATTTTATTAATACTGAACATTAATACATAATTAATTAATTTTTAATTATCCTAAACTCATAATATTTGTTATAAAAATATTAATTAATTGATAATTTTTGTGATTACTATTTCAATCAAAGTTACTATAGTAAACCATTTAAGTATATGGAGAAAATGACACCAATAAATCAAAATTGCAAGTTATATTTAATTATGACATTTTTACATTTTTGAATACGCACTGAATATATTTTTACTTTAAAATATGAATATTGATAATTTGTATACACTATTTTTAAAATAAAAAATTATGTTTTTCATCAATTAAATGGACTAGCTAAGAAGGGTGTCCATGAAGTGATCCAAACAATTGCAAAAACCGAATAAATAAAAAATCAAACGGAGAAAAAAAAATTGGAAAATTAAATTATTTATTGGATTGGATAAGATTTTGAATTTAATTTTAGAAATTGTTCCATACCAATATTTTATATATATATATATATATATATATATATATATATATATATATATATATATATATATTCATAAATTTATAATATAACTAATATCACCCATTTTTATTTTTATTTCTTATATATTTATAAAATTATCATATAATTTATATTTATTTATGAAACTATATTTAATTAAAGATATTTTTACAGATTATTTGAGTTAACAAATATTCTATAATTAGTTATATAATGAAAGATAAATAAAAATTTGACATTTAATATTATTTGTTATTATATTTATTATATAGCTTATATTTTATTTAATATTTTTTAAAAAAAATAAAAGTAGGATTAGAAACAAAAAACTAATATAATTCAAATCGTTTTAAATTGGATTGGATGATAAATTAAAAAAATCAAAATAGTTGAATAAAATAATTTTTTTCTTCAAAATAGAATCAATTCAATCCATCAACACTTATCATATATTTGAGACTTTTGAGTAAGTATTTCCTTCAGAATGCAGTCACAAGAAGAAACCTAATTAAGAATTAAGGTTCTAATTGTTCTTGCACTTGCAGTAAGGTGGAGTTTAACAAAAATGAAATTTGGAGTTTAAAGAAAATTGAACGCTCTAGGCCTTTCATAGGTGCAAAGTTTCCCGATTCATGAGAACCTTGCTCTGAGAATCTAGTTTTTCTTTATGTTTAGTATTCATTTAAATAAAAGTAAAATTCTTGACAAACAATACTTCTTTAAAATGTTTTTTTTAACAAGTTTACCATAAAAAAAATTCCATGAAAATGCCAAGTTTTTACTTTTCCAAATTTAATTTTTTTATTCTTATTAATATGATAAATAATTAAAATAACTAATAATAATATTACATAATTTTTTAATTCTTAAAAAATTTGTAAATAATTGTTGGATGTGCGTAAAAAAAAAAAAAGAAGAAGAAAGATCAAACTACACTGAACTCTCATAAGTTTATGGCTTTATTTTTTGTTGTTGCTAGGTGCACCCAACAATTTTAAAAAATCTCAAAACTGCCCCTGCGTCTTCTTTCTCCTTTAAAAGTTTTTTTATGTTTTAAAAATGGCACAGTGAGTGCTTCTTTCTCCATTTTTGTGCATTCTCTCCTTTGTTTTCTCTCTTTGGTGCGCAGTGCTTTGTCGTACTTCGCTTGCGACAATTAGGTTCGGTGAAGGTGAAGGTATCAGTGTTCAGTGTTGTAGTGGTCGTCGGCAGCATACGAGATACGCATTTGTGTTGGATGTGCGTTCTGGTGTACCGCAGATCGTGCGGATCAAGTTGATCCATAAGAATTTTATGGATCAACTTGATTCACATGTTGATTTTAAAGTTACGGATCAACTTGATCCGTAAAAGTCTTACAGATCAACTTGATTCATAAAAGACTTACAGATCAACTTAATCCGTAACATTCTACATTTTTTGAAATTTTAACCTTTATTATTGTCAATTTTTATTTGAATTGTTTATACGTGTAGAATAATGATATAGGGTTTTGGCTTTTTACTAACGATGAGTTATTATGTATAGTTTTGTATGTTATGTATAGTTCAGTTAGGTGTTGTATGTCTGTGTTGAAATTTTCTATTTATTGTTAAGATGGACGAAGATCAGTAGATGTATGAAAGTATAATGTCTGAAGAAATGGATATGGATTATCAAAATGAAGAAGAATGTGGTGTGAATGAACCACATGTTGATTGTTCGGATGCGTTCAATACTTATCAGGTAATAATGTTCATGATTATGAGTGATTTAATAAAATGAATATGTTGTACGAAACTGAAATTATCTGGATTGGTTTGTAGGTGTTTGAAAGCTGAGAGGATGTTTTGCGGTGGACTCGATCCATTGCTCATGAAAATGGATTTGTGGCAGTGATTATAAGGTCTGACACAAACATTGATAGTAGAGGAAAAACTTCATTTGTGTTAATTGATTGTGAAAGGAGTGGCGAGTATAGGTGTAGGAAGAATGAATTTGTTAGAAGAGATACTAGGACTAGGAAATGTGGGTGTCCCTTCAAGCTTCGTGGCAAGCCAGTGGTTGGAGGACAAGGCTGGATGGTGAAGTTGATGTGTGGAATTCATAATCATAAATTGGACAAGTCATTAGTTGGACATCCATATGCCGGGCGATTGACTAAAGCTGAAAAGACACTTATTGTTGATATGACGAAGTCAATGATCAAACCAAGAAACATTCTACTAACTCTGAAGGAGCACAATGCCAATAGTTGTATGACCATCAAACAAATATACAATACAAGAAGTGCATATCGTTCTTCCATTAGAGGAAGTGATACTGAAATGCAACATCTAATGAAGCTTCTTGAACGGGATCAGTATATTCATTGGCACAGATTAAAGGATGAAGACGTGGTTCATGATATCTTTTGGTGTCACCCTGGTGCAGTGAAGTTAATCAACGCATGTAATTTGGTGTTTTTGATAGACAATACCTACAAAACAAACAGGTACAGACTCTCACTACTCGATTTTGTTGGGATGACACCAATTGGGATGACATTCTCTGCCGGTTTTGCATATCTGGAGGGTGAACGTCTTAATAATGTGGTTTGGGCTTTAGAAAACTTCTGAGGTATATTTTTAAGACGTGATGTCCTCCCTGGAAATATTGTGACTGACAGAGACCTAGCATTGATGAATGTAGTGAAAACTGTATTTCCTGAGTGTACAAATTTGTTGTGCAACTTTCACATAAACAAGATGTGAAGGTCAAATATAAATCTTTAATTGGTCAAAGAAATGCTTGAGAGTATGTCATGGATGCTTGGGGAACTCTTGTTGATTGTCTTTCAGAGCAGTAGTTTGATAAGTGCCTAAAGAGGTTTGAAATGGTTTGTTCACCTTGGCCAATGTTTGTTAACTATGTCAAGGATACATGGATAATCCCACACAAGGAAAAAATTGTTACCGCGTAGACGAATAAGGTGATGCATTTAGGGAACACAACAATAAACTGGTATGAAATTGTTCAATTATTTCTATTAAAGTCGATGAATTGATGGAATTTTATTGTTATTTGTGTATTTGAAATGTATGGTTGAATCTACTCACTGGGCTTTAAAAAGAGTGTTATAGAATAACCTTGGAGACTTATGCAGTGTCTGGGATGCCATGAACAACATGATGACACTATAGCACATGGAAATTAAAGCATAATTTGAAACAAGTACACATGTCGTTGGACATGTCTTCAAAAAAACCTTATACAAGAGGCTTCTTGGAATGGTTTCAAGGTATGCTTTAAATCAGATTGCTACTGAATTTGAGCGTGTTCACTATGCTGGCAAGAATCATTCCACTTGTGGTTGTGTGATGAGAACCACGCACGGTCTTCCTTGTTCTTATGAGCCATCCAAATATGATGTTGGTTGCATCCCACTGGATTCAGTTCATATGTTTTGGAGGAGACTCAGTTTTTCAGACCAAGGGTTATCTGAGTCTGAAGTGAGCATCAAGGAAGAAATGAAAACAATATCCAAAAGATTTGAAGAACTTGGTGTTTGTGGTAAGTTTACTCTAAAGACAAAGCTTCAGGAAATTGCATACCCTAATCAAAATTCGATGTGTCATCCTCCAGCAAAGGTTAACTCAAAAGGTGCACCGAAGAAACCGATGAACAGAAACCCAAGGTCAACAAAGCGCGATCCATCTTACTGGGAGTATGTAGATGCTTTTCATTCTAAGAAAAATAGAAATTCGTCAATGAGGCGTAATGCATCATCTTCTGAGCAGCCCAATCCAAGAAGGATGATGCCTATGTTGGATCAATTTCAGTCATTTATCCATGACTTCATTGATAACACTGTTGATGTCCAAGCTGATGGAAACTATGGGTATCGATCGGTTGCTGGTTTATTAGGTATGGGTGAAGACTCTTGGTCGTTGGTCTGCACCCATCTGCTTAAAGAACTTGGCAAATTCTCATAAGACTATATCAAGCTCTTTGGTGACACGGACAAATTTGAGGAATTAAGGATGTCACTACTTGTTGATGGGTTAACCCAGGTATTTAATTTATGTTTTTGATTTTTAAGACTTAACTTTAAAATTAACTTCGACGTCTATATTTATTTCATTCAAGTCACTATGGATAAGTGGATGAATATAATCGACATGGGATATGTGATTGCATCAAGGTATAATGCAATCCTTGTATCCTTGTCTCAACAACAAAGCATGACGTTCTTTCTTCTTAGAAGTCAATCATCGGGAGATTCTTCAATGCATCGCATAATTTGTATTGGTCACGTCTATGACAATCATTTTGTTTAGGTAAATTCTAGATATAAAGTGTTTTTTTTATTTATGCAATCAGTTGTGTACGATTAAGTTAATATTTTTTTTTGCATGTACTACAGGTTTATTTAAAAGATCGTTGTCCTTTACTGCCGGTAGTATTGTTATGATCTAGCAATTATCATCCGCAGGCAAAGCAGTGACCAACTACATATATTAGTAGAATGCAGCATTACAAAAGCTTCATGATGTACAAAAGAGACTATGTTGGCTTAAATGATGATTGAACATGCACCTTTGATTGACTGATCGTTTTGAATTTGAATCTGACATTAGAGTTATCTGTCTTTGTTTATTTTTTATGTTAACATAAAAAATATTAGTTAATTGTTGCTTTAAGAAAAAAATAATTGGTGCAACTAAAATAAAGTATGCACGTATGATAAATCGTTATCTGAGTTGACAATACATTGGGAAATACATGCGTGTTAACATAAAGCGTGATAGGACACTGTAAGACTTGACTACACATTCAGATCTTATGCAAGACAAAGCATGGCACGTCATTGGTGTGGTTGACAACACAGACAAAAACCATGTGCACGCGTATGTATTTATTTTAAAAAATTGAATCAAGGATACTGAAATTCATTTATATATATATATGACACAGCCGAACACTGTAAAAAATCAAACATTTATTCCTAACTCAATTCTTTGAATAAAGTATGACATTCTTGGGAGAAACAAGCAGTCAGACAATTGTGAACTCCACATTAGGTTTTATTTTTCCAAATGATTCCATTGTTCACAACGACAGTGATGTTTATTTTTGCATGATGTTTTATCTTTTTCAAGTTGAATGACAAAATAACCCCTATCTTCTTCCCTAAACCGCCGGCTAACTAACGAAGAGTTTTAGAGGCATTATCGCTGGCGCGTTTATACATGGTCCCTTCGAAAATTCCTAGAGCCATATGAGCACAATCAATTTCTTGTCCTTTTTTTTTCTCCTAATGTGTATTTATGTGACTGTATTCTTTGATGTGTAATCAAGATTTTTTTTCTTTTCTTTTGGATATCTTTCCCGGTACGGATTTTCACTAGAATAAATTACAAAAAGTAATGCAATCTTCAATTATTAAATTATTATAATCGAATTCATTTAACACTTATTTTGGACACACACGCTTGATTAAAAGTTTATTAATTTACATACAATTACTTAATTAAAAATTAAAAAAGTTAAATTTTAGACACATAACAATCATGTAGATGGAATGTAGCAACTATCAACTATAACATCACCACCAGAGGTGTCACGTAGACACACACGTTAGGGATAACATAAATGAATTAATGGTAGAATCAATTTATCGTACTTTTTACATATTCAAATATTAAATTTGAATTTTTCATCCAAATATTAATCTATGAGCACAACACCTGATATTTTCATAGAGCAAAATGGATATTTAGTATTTAGCCTAAATTTAAACACTTTGTGTAGCAAATAATCTTTTTTCACCTTAAGTAGCTTTTGTTTTCTTTTTGCATTGAAGTTCAGGATCTTAGATTCTCAATTCATGGGTCTCATTAGACCTTGTAGTCTAGGGACTTGAATCATACACTCCCAGAGTTGAATCATGACACCCCCCTCCCCCCAATTATTTAGTAAAAATACAATAATACTTTTAATGAAATTTCCACCTCTCATCTTCCAATCCTAACACTTATTTTTCCCTTCTCTTAACCCGTGATGACATATCCCTCAACGACACACCCCCACAACGACATCCCTTTTGCAACAACACACCCACTATGACGACTTCCCTTCCTTGACAACACACCCACCGTGACGGCACCCCTCCCTCCTGTGATGGCTCCTCCTTCCCCATGCCCTTCATTCTCATGCTCCCTCATCCTTCTTCCTCCTCCCATGAAGGTAAGTGTCTCCTTCTCCCTTTTCTTTTCTTCCTCCTCCTTCTCCCTTCATCAAATTCAATTAACTACAAAAAAGCTTTTAGAATGGCCTTTCTATAAGCAAAAAATGCTTCTAGAATGGTTGTTCTTGAAGCATGTTTACTTGTGAAAAGACCATTCTGGAAGCAATTTTTTTTAAATTCGAAGTAGCTTTTCAGAAATGTATTTGTATCTTCTAAAAAAGGGCATCCGAGAAAGCACTATTTTGGCTTATAGAAGGACCATTCTAAAATCAAAAATTGCAATTTGGAATAGCCTTTCCATAATTCATTTTGTATCTTCTGGAATGATCATTCCATTCACACTATTTTTACTTACAAAAAGGTGTTTCATAAGATTTTTTCTTCCGTAAGAGTATTTATATCCTTATTAACGTCTGTTTCAAAAATAGATCCATAACTCAAAATAGGAACGCTTGTTCCATGAAGAAGAGTTGAGTTGGAGAAGAAGAGAAGAACAAGAAAAGAGAGGGTTTGGACTTGCGTTGGATACAGGAAAAAGAAGAGGAAGAAGGGAAGCAGAGAAAGAAGATAAAATGGGTAGGTTGAGGTTTTTCAAAAAGTAGGAGGTGCAGGATGCAATGAGAGAGGTGTAAAATTCAGCCTAATCAAACGGCCCATCTATAAGTTGAACCCATTTTGTCCGAACCTTTTAACTTTCATATAAATTGGTGACCTAGGAAAAAAATAATGTGATTTACACGGACATAATTGAATAAATTTTTCCAAAATTATTTATAAGTGGGTGAAAATAAGAAAAATAAATAAATAGTTTTACGAGCAAACATAATTTTATGCATAAATTAAATATAAGTTTTTAGAAAAACTAAAACCAGAAAATTCTATTAATTAACTTATAGTCAAAATAATTTATATGCTATTAAAGTGTCTTCTATGAAGAATATTTCAATAAAAAAACAATATTAATTAGTTCAAAATACATGTGGTTATCATTAATTTAGAGATAAAAAATGAAAATAATATATTAAAAGAGATACAATTGTTAAGATTTTTTTAAAAACATTATCATTAAAGAAAAACTTATAAAAACATTCAAGTTGAGAAATAGTTCCTAAAAATGCTCTAAATGAAGAATAATTCCTAAATGTACTTTCATTCAATACAGTTATTTTAATTTATGTATATAGAGAGAGAATTAGAAAATTGTTGATTTCATCATAATCACTTTTAAAAAAAATATGTTTAAGGTGATTTCTAGTTAATTAAAATATATAAAAATATTTTATTCAGACACTATATAAAAAAATATAAACTCTACTTAAATTACAAAAACCTACTTCTATTTTATTCAACATACTTTCAATAATTATACATCTAAAAGTAATATTTCATTAACATTTTTCAAACAACATTTATTATACCGGAATCTCTTCAAATAAATGTTTAAAAAACAATTCTTTCAAACTAAAATCAACTTTAAATATACTTCTTCGCAGCACCCTCTGCCGAAGCGGTTTTGCTATCCCATCTTTGCCGTCATGGCGACTCGGACATGTTTCTCTCTTATCCAGACAACTTAGTTCACCCCATTCATCAAGGATGTCACAATCTGTTTACATGCACATGAAGTATCTTGTAACCAAGCCAAATGCCACTAAGGCTCAATCAACGCTTAACATTAATGGTATGATGTATCGTTTTTTTACACTTTCTCAAATAAATTTATCACTGTTTTGCACTTTTATGAACAAAAATGTGTATCTTTTATATATATAACAAAAGTTACGTAACTTCTTTAAGTGGTCATTAATTTTAAATATGAATTATTCATATATAACCATAAGACTAAGTTGAATATTCTTAATCTTGTGTGAGAAATATTTTTATAAAGATACAACATATACATATATATTGTAGTTATATGTTCTCTCGTAACTCCTCAAGTTAAAGAAAGTCCTCTAGAAGGGGGTGGTATCAATAGGTGAGTTTAATATTTATATTTTATAGAAAGCATATGATGTAGTATAGTCACTAGTCAGTATTCAGGAAGGTTAGCTAAGCTAAACTCTCTGAAAATAGATGCTGTGAAGCATGAACTGTGTGATTCCCAATGCACACGTGAATCCAACCGAGAATCTCTTTGTCCTTTGTTAAACTACCATAGAGTTGCATTGGAATTTATTTTCTTGGTGAAGCCACTTGCATATCAATAAAGATACGTAAATCATATAAATAGTTAATAACTGTCCCCATCCCTCTAAATCCTCTATTAGTATTATTTTTTTAATATATTTATTTGGTCTCTATAATTTTATCATTCATATATTTTAGTTTTTATAGTGGGTTTTTTAATCTTTATAATTTATATTTTAATTCTTTTTTAGTCCCTATAATTTTAAAGTGGTATTTTTAGTCCTTATCATTTGTATTTTAATTCTCTATTAGTTCCTATATTTTGAAAATAATTTTTTTAGTACCTATAATTTGTATTTTATATACCTTTTAGTACTTATTACAAAAAAAATATAAAAATAAATAACTAAAAATTAGTTATAAATTATCAACTATTTTTTATTATAAATTATCTTGTGATAAATTAGTTATGAATTACTTGTTAATATTTTTATAGTTAATTGTAATTAATAATCTTATTCATATTTTGATGGTAAGGACTAAAAGATAATTAAAATATAAAGTATAAGGACTAAACATATCACTTTCAAATTATAGGGACTAAAAGAAAATTAAAATATAAATTATAAGGACTAAAAAATCACTTTTAAACTATAGAGACTAGAAGAAAATTAAAATATAAATTATAGAGACTAAAAAATCACTTTAAAACTATAAGGACTAAAAGATACAAATGATAAAATTATAGGAACCAATTGAGTAATTAAATCTAATTTTTATTACTCTATTTATAAAGATAAGTTAAATGATTAGAGTTGCATATGAATATATCGTATTATTTGAGAGGCTAGTGTTACGGGGTGGAAGAATTTTATTGATGAAGTGTTTCTGTAAAGAGTATTTACTCGTTAATTGCAAGAGTTGATGTCTCACCTAATATCTTATTATTCAAATTTATATGGAAGTGGAATGGTGTTGAGCGTGAACATACTCACCTTTGGAAGGTTGCAAATGGAGTCTTAGCTACAAAAGAAGAGAGATGGTGAAGGGGTTTTCCTGATGGTTGGAGTTGTCCCATGTGTGAGAGTGAAAAGGAGACAATTTTTTATTGCTTGAGAAATTGTAAGGAGGCAATAACAATATGGTTGAAAGTCTTATCTAACAACTTTTTTGTAGGTTCTATTCATCAATGGATGTTGACAAAGTTAAGAGGGAATGATTCGTTCCCTTCTAAATTGGCCTCGGATGTTTCATTTCATAATTGATTTACTTTGGTAGCCAAGGAATGCTAAAGTGTTCGAAGATCAAAAGTAGAGCAAGGAGGATATTGTGGTCTAGTTACATAAGATGGAGCTAGATTGGAATCATGCTGATAGGTTCACGGTGAGGGACGACTGAGTTAACCGGAAAAGAGATGGAGAGAGAGTGAATGTGGATGTGAGAGGGGGAAGATACGCCCTTATTCGAGAAAGGGAAAACTCCTCATGTTATTATATTTCTGCTGTCCTTTATGAACGTGATACATTGATATTTATACATCACGAAATCGCTTATTGTAACTTCCTAACGGATTCAGTTATAACTATTTTAGCACGTGCCTTATTATTAACGTACACGAGCCATTTACAGTTATTACACTTCAAGCTACTTCACGTGTTTCCTTCAATATCCGTATAATAGTCTTGCAGGTGTGGAGGAGGATTTCTCAGGCGTGGGTGTGCTGGCCTTGCGGTAGTTGTGGCCGGAGATGATGGTGATGAAGTCGACGGAGGAAGCCGAATCTGGGAAGTACTGCTAACATTACCACCCTCCCAAAAATCCACCTTGTCCTCAAGGTGGTAGACATCGCGCAACTCGTCCCAAAGCTCCCAAGTGGTGTCTTCTGGCGGCTCACCCTCCCACTGAGTGAGGACCCATCGAGTAGGTGGAGTGGTGGTTGAATCGAGACGCGAGCTAAGGAAGCAAAGTGGTTTGCGCAGGGGTTGCTGATCCTGGGTCTGCAGAGGCCAATCACCTCCGTGTGCAGGGGGGTCACCGTAGTGGGCGCGGAGAAGAGAACTATGAAAGACTGGGTGGATTCGTGATTCCGGAGGTAGTTGAAGGCGATATGCAACCCTTCCTATCCGTTCGACGACCTGAAAGGGTCCAAAAAACCGCTTGGAAAGCTTAGGATGACGTGGGGCTGCGACGGAAATTTGGCGACCCGGTTTCAACTTAACGTATACCCACTGTCCTTCCTCAAAGGTGACATCCTCGCGTTTTGCGTCCACATGCCTTTTCATTAGTTCTTGAGCCTTCTGCAATCTTCATTGGAGCTCTGAGTGCACTGCTTGCCGGTCAATCAGTATTGCGTTGACCGCCTCATTCTTGGTTGCGCCATTGATGTAGTCTACGATGGTCGGAGGGGGCTTACCATACGTGATTTCAAACGGTGTGAGACCCGAGCCCGAGTGTCGTGAGGTGTTGTAACTCCACTCCGCGAGGGCTAAGTATGGGAACCATGATGAAGGACGATCACGGACGAAGCAGCGGAGGTACTGCTCCAGGACGCGGTTGATGACTTCGGTCTGGCCGTCGGACTGCGGGTGATAGGCGGTGCTCAGCCGCAAGCGCGTACCACTCAGACGGAACAGTTCTCTCCAGAAGTTGCTTACAAAAATAGGGTCACGGTCCGAGACAATGCTCTTCGAGAACCCGTGTAATTTGCAGACTAGTTCCATGAATAAGGCAGCAACCTTGAATGCAGTGAACCCCGTTGGTAATGCACCCAAATGAATCCCCTTAGAGTATCGATCTACTACTACCAAAATGACAGTGAAACCATGGGATAAAGGCAAGTGCGTAATAAAATCCATAGACAGGTCTTCCCAGACGTTCGTCGGTATCGGCAATGGTTAGAGCAAGCCCGAAGGTCGTCTATGGAGGTTCTTATTTTGCTGACAAGTGGTGCACTCTTTGATGAAGCGTTTGACGTCTTCGCGCAAACCCTGCTAGAAGAAACTAGCGGTGATTCGATGTATGGTCTTTGTGATACCCAAGTGGCCGCCCAAAGGGGTTGCATGGTGTTCAAGTAATAAGCTAGGAATAGAAGGGTTTCCGTTATTAAGCCAGATTCGCCCCTTGAATAAGATCAGCCCATCACAAAGGGTGTAGTCGGAATGTGATGTAGGGTCATTCTGAATTGCCTTTGCGAGTGTCTGAAACTCCAGGTTGGTGGTTAATGAATGCTTGATATCTTGAAGGAAGTCAAGCTGAGGAATGGAGAGGATGAGTAGCTCCCCGTCGGTGGCCGGCGTTCTCGAAAGCGCATCAGCCACTACGTTAGATGCACCAGGCTTGTATTGTATGGAATAATCATACCTGAGTAACTTCGAAAGGTAATAATGTTGTTCCGGAGTTTGAATGACTTGAGTCATTAACTCGCGTATGCTTTTGTGATCAGTTAGGATCGTGAAAGGACGACCGAGGAGGTATTGCCGCCATCTCCGAATTGCTGCTACAATGGCGTGTAATTCACGTATGTACGTGGAAGCATGAAGTAAACGTGGGCCAAGATTCTTACTGAAATACGCCAAAGGGTGACCATGTTGCATGAGCACAGCTCCAATGGTTGTTCCGAACGCGTCGGTCTCGATTACGAATGGGTCCGAGAAGTTTGGTAAAGCCAGTACTGGGGCGCTGGTCATGGCAGTTTTGAGTTTATCAAAGGCAATTTGAGACTCAGGTGTCCATTGAAAGGCATCCGTACACAAGAGCTTGGTCAAAGGAGACGCCATGGCAGCATAGTTCTTGATGAACTTACGGTAGAATCCCGTAAGTCCGAGGAATGCACGTAGCTCCTTAGCCGTCGAGGGAGTTGGCCATCGTACCATGGCCTGAATTTTCGATGGTTCCGGCTTCACGCCCTTCCCGAAAACAATGTGGCCCAAGTATTCGATGCTCTCTTGTGCGAACAGACACTTGGATCGTTTGAGGAAGAATTCGTTTTGCTGAAGGGTACGAAAGACTGTCTCGAGATGCTGGATATGTGATGACAATGAATCACTGTATATTAGTATGTCATCGAAGAACACGGTTGCAAATCGCCGGAGAAATGGTTGAAGGAGTCGATTCATGGCTGATTGGAATGTTGATGGAGCGTTACAAAGTCCGAAAGGCATCACCAGGTACTCAAAGTGACCATTGTGCGTTCGGAACGCGGTTTTCTCGACGTCATGTTCCTCCATCAAGATTTGATGGAATCCTTGCCAGAGATCCAGCTTAGAGAACCAGGAAGCGCACCCCAACTCATCAAGTAACTCCTCTATCGTGGGAATGGGAAAACGGTCGCGGACCGTATTGGAGTTGAGAGCACGGTAATCGACACATAGCCTCCATGTACCATCCTTTTTCTTCACGAGTAACACCGGTGAGGAGTAAGGGCTGGTACTTGGTCTTATCAATCCGGCAGAGAGAAGGTCGGAAACCTGCTGTTCGATTTCATTCTTCTGAAAATATGGATATCGGTAAGGTCTAACACTTACCGGGGCCGTGGATGGTTGCAAGGTGATGCGGTGTACCACCTGTCGTGGAGGGGGAAGCCTCGTCGGAGGTTGAAAGAGATGAGCGTATCGTTGAAGTAGGAGTTCTATAGATTGAATATGGTGGGGGAAATCAGGTGGGTCGGGCTGGTTTGGGGAAATGACGTGCAGCTGATAGAACTCTGAGGTCGAGCCCGTCTGAATAAGACGTTTTAATTGGGTTGCTGAAGCGGGTTCAGGCCCAATCGCGACGTCTGCACGTAAGGAGATATCACGATCTGCATATCGAAACCGCATAATAGACTTAGTGAAATCGGTAGTGACTGGGCCCAATTGCCTCAGCCAAGTCTATATCCAGCACGGCATCCGCTCCGCTTATCGGAAGAAGATGAAATGAAACGATGAAGGGATTGCCCTGTAGCACGAGTGGGGTCTCCAAACAAACCTGATCACTTGTCAGCATTTCTCCATTTCCTACCATGACTCGGAGTGGGTGGGTAGCTGCAGTTGGAAGATGAAGGAATTGTGCTATCCTAGGCTGGAGGAAGTTATGGGTACTTCCACTATCCACCAGGATCGTTAGCTTTGCGTTCTTGATGCTGCCGTAAATTCGGAAGGTTTCCGATGATGGAACTCCGGCTAGAGCGTGGAGACTGATGTGTGAGCAATCAACATCACCCCGAAGTGCTTCATGGCTAGTTATGGCTGGAACGCGATCATCTTCGACCTCCAGGTTCTCGGAATCAGGAAGAGTGGGCTGTTCATCAGCAATGAATAGCATTACTTTTCCCTTGCAACGATGACCCGCACCCCACTTCTCGTCACAATTATAACAAAGGCCCTTCTCTCTTCTGAAGGCCATTTCTGCAGGTGTGCGCTGGACAAACGAGGACTTGGGCTTGCCGACAGAGCTAGGAGGAGGAATAGAGGAGGTTTTGTATGGGGGAAAATTACGTGGAGCTAGGTTGGCCCTATCACGTAATTTCTCCTCCTGCAACTTGGCTAACGCTGTAGCCTGCAAAAGAGAAATCGGTTGGAGAGCCATTACCTCGCGTTTCAGTTCTGGATTCAATCCGGAGACAAAGCAACTTAGTAAGAACGGGGGTGGAAGGCCTGTGACACGGTTAGCTAAGCGCTCGAATTCAGTAAGATACTCATTCACTGTTCCACGTTGAGTGAGCTTGAATAAGGCTCCCTTTGGGTCTTCGTAAAAAGTTGGAGCGAATCGAGACTCTAGTGCTTCGAGGAACCCATTCCAAGACGTGATCAACCCATTGTTGAACATCCATTGATACCAGCTTAGGGCGGCACCGTCAAGGTACAGTGATGCAACCGTGATGCGCTCATCTTCTGGAGTGTTCTGATATTGGAATAATTGTGTGATCTTGAAGATCCATCCCAAAGGATCACGGCCATCGAACCTTGGTATATCGATTTTGACTGCGCTGCGCGAATGCTTGGGAAGATTTGTCGGTGTGGAAGGGGTGTGGTTGGCTGAGTCATGTAAACGAAGGTGCTCAAGTATGGCGTCGACCTTACCGGAAAGGTCATTATAACGGTCGTTGATGGCGGTGTGGCTGTTGGTAAGGCGAACGATAGCCTCTTCAAGGCGATCGGTGGTCGTCTTCCTGGTTGCGTGGTCAGCCATGGCAATGGTGACGGCGGCAGGTCGGACCAGTTGATAGGTTCACAGTGAGGGACGACTGAGTTAACCGGAAAAGAGATGGAGAGAGAGTGAATGTGGATGTGAGAGGGGGAAGATACGCCCTTATTCGAGAAAGGGAAAACTCCTCATGTTATTATATTTCTGCTGTCCTTTATGAACGTGATACATTGATATTTATACATCACGAAATCGCTTATCGTAACTTCCTAACGGATTCAGTTATAACTATTTTAGCACGTGCCTTATTATTAACGTACACGAGCCATTTACGGTTATTACACTTCAAGCTACTTCACGTGTTTCCTTCAATATCCGTATAATAGTCTTGCAGGTGTGGAGGAGGATTTCTCAGGCGTGGGTGTGCTGGCCTTGCGGTAGTTGTGGCCGGAGATGATGGTGATGAAGTCGACGGAGGAAGCCGAATCTGGGAAGTACTGCTAACACATGCTACCAAGAATCAAGAAGGAATTGTCAAGAATAGATTCAAACACTGTTCAAGTTAATAAGCTCATTTGGAGTCCATCACAAGGAAATTAGTTCACTCTCAATTGTGATGGTGCTAGATCTCGAGCAAATACAGTTATATCATATGGTGATCTTCTTAGAAATGATGTAGGTGATTTTATGGTGGGCTTTGCTTGTAATCTAGTAGTGGGTTCAGTTCTTCAATGAGTTATGGGCCATCTTTTATGGCATTTAATTTGTTAGAAAATAACAAATTTTGCAAGTAGGATGTCAATCTAACTCAACACAAGTCATGCAGCTTATACTTGATGGGTGCAGTGAAGATCATGTTTGTTTTCAAATCTATCAAGCTATAAAGAGCAATATTAAGCCTCCAATGATGGTGTTTTTGAAGCACATTTTTAGAAAATGTAATGCATCAGTTGATGTCTTTGCTAAACATGCTTTTGGGTTGCCTCAGGGGTTTTGATTTTTTACGTGCAAGCTCCTAGTTTTGCTGGCGGAGAAATCAAAATAGGAAGGGTATAGGTGTGTTTTCTGTGTTTTTTTTTTTTTGTTGGTTGTTAAGTCCCTATAAGTCAGTAAAAAAAATATCATATTAGTTATACAACTATTTTTTTACTTGTGCATGGTACCCGGTGAGTAATCTTATTTGTATATGTATAAAATAATTTTATATTAAATAATATTTAAATAAACAATTCAAATCATTTTTTATTGAATTATTTCTTTTGACATTTGATAAGTAAAACATTTCAAAAATAAGTCAATATATTAAAGGTAAGAAAACATGTATTGGTATTACAAAAGCTTGTATCGTAAATAAACATATTATAATTTCTAATTAAAACATTTCAAGAGGTGTCTCATCATAAAATAAGCATAGTCTTTTTTTCCTGAATAATTGTAAATTGTTTGAAATAAATCCGTAATTCTTTAATTATTTATCACATGCCCAAAATACCTAATCAAATAAATATAAATAAAAAATGATTTAGTATAGTGAAATTGATGAATTAAGTAAATAAAGTATAACTAATACATGATGTAAATAAAGTATTGATGAATTAAGTTAGCTTAATTAAATTTATTTTATTGCAATTATACGTGTAAAACATGGTGAATAATATTGACAACATAATGTATAATTAATTCATATTTTATATGCGGAATATGTGATGAATTATATTTTGAAATTTAACAAAATGAAAACTTTTGTTGTAATATGTTTACAATAACAAAAAAGTTTAAGTTTCAATTTTATGTTACATTTCTTTATTAATTTGAAATCACAAATCAATATTGAAGGTTACATAAATAAAGAACCAATATGTTAATAAATATTGAAAAATTAGATAAGAAATACATGATTAAAAATAATATATCTAGGTAGACCAATTTTATTATTAAAAATTTGGAAACACGCATACCTAATGTGTTTAATTTTTTAAAAAAATAGACACAATAATATTATTAAGTAGTCATCTATAATTCCATAGCATTCTATTAAATTTTATTAAATATTATTATTTAATTCTATGATAAAATTATTTTGATAGTTGTTATAATTCTAATTATATCTATGCTTAATTTTCTCAAAAAAAATAATTATAATTTGGAAATATTTTTTTAGAAATTTTAATTAGAAAGATATTAAATATTTTACTATTAATACTAATAAAAAAATTTAGGTAAATTTCGTTGATATATCTTTATTAACAAAATAACTTTTCTTTGTCAATGATATATTTTTTATACTATTATTTTTAATACAATAATTTTATTTTATTATTATAATGTAAGAATACAATAAAATCTATTTATTTAAATGTATATCATACGTTAAAATCATACTAAACCTTGACTCTAATGTCAAAATCTTTTTCACCAACCTAATTGAACTAAGCATATCAACCAAATTATAATAATTCAAAAGATTTATCAAATTATAACTATATTAAATAACTTGGTGATTTATCAAAAAATTTCATTACCATCTTTCACGTTCATTCACACACATTTTACATCATTTCATCATACTAATAATATATTAATTCTAATAAACCTCAATTTCATGTCTTAATGTATTCACGTCATTTTTTTTTCAGCACATAATACCACCACTCACCTCAAAACAGAATTCACTCTTTACCTTTTTCTTATCTCACCCACACCCACTCTAACAAATTGTCTCAACATCTCATTCTCCTTTCCTTCATCATCTTTTGCCAATATTTTCTCTCACTCAATCATATCATCGTACACTACACCACAACTTTTTCATTCAATACCCATACTACACCACAACTTTTTCATTCAATACCCATACAATTGCACACTCTTGTATCGTATGAAATAATTTTCTTTGAACTGATTTTTGAAAACACTAAAAGATGAATTGTAAAAAAATAAAATATTAAAAGATTAAAATTTTAAAATCTATTTGTTAAGCTGGAAAAAATAATATTGAGTGTTTTTATTGCAAGATTAAACGGTTTGATCATTACCCTTTAAATATGATTCGTGGCATTTATAAGACAACAAATAAATTAATCATCACAAAACATTTATGAGAATAATTAGATGATTAAATTGACTTAAATAATATTTAATCAAACATTACAAAAGCTTAAATATAAATTTAATGCTACAATTTAAATTAATTGATACAAATAAGAAGCAAATATTTTGAAAAAAAAAATTCTATTAAAAATTATATTATTAATATAATTAATATTGAAAGATCAACGAATAAAATGTAACACCTCTTATTTGGTTTGAATTTAATATATTTTAGGGGATGTTTGTTTCACAAATTTGATTGTATTTTTAAGAATAATATTTTTGATAATTTTATTATTGGAAATGTTATTGTCATCTAAGATGTTTGGTACATATTTCTTATTCTTGGAAATATTTTTAAATTTAATTTAATTTTAAAAAAATATAAAATAAATAAATTGAATTGAATAAGAAAAAAATGAGATGTTATTGGAAATGTTATTCTTGGAAATAAATGAAATTTAATTTATTCTTGGAAATGTTATTGTCATCTAAGATGTTATTGTCATCGTTTATATAAACTATGCATATTCACATAAATATCATATAGTAATTTACCTTTTGTGATCCTTTGTTGTTGTTTCTCAAGAAGGAAATCATCATAATTATTCAATTTGACAATTAAAAAACCAAAATCATTTTAGAAATATAGGAAGGGGAAATTATAAAAAGGAATAAAGAAATGTTGCATCATGGTAATAACCATTATACCCTAGAAGGAAAATTTGCCCCCCAGGATTTATATAACGACCTGTTTCAACTCGTACACTGGAAGTTAAAACATGATATGATTTCACAAAAAATTTATAGAGCAACACAAAATAGAAAAGAAAAAAAAGGCAAGAAAGTCTGAAAGTAGAGAAAAAATCTTTATATCTACAAACTCAAGGTATTGCCACATATTATATATTGTGTATATATAATGAGAAATTCATTGGCTATCAATTGAGGATAGCTTTTAATTTTCGAAATCAAAATCAGATGTAATAGAATGGCTGATGAAGTCATTTAAATAACAAAACTACCGTATTAAAAAGTTGCCAACAAATTAAACTTTAAATAAGAAAGACACAAATACATTTTTATATAGGAGATTAACATATATATAGTGTAATGAACTGAAAGAAAAGTTATAATATGTAATTATGAAAATTAACACAATGAAACCTATTTCTCATAAATTAAGGTATTCTTCACGAATTTGATTTTCTTCCAAATCTATCCACACTCATCTCCTTTAAAATTCAAAAAACACCCCACCCTTCTCCTTTTATATATATAAAGATAAAGATTTACATATTGTTTTTCTCTTCCTTTCTTATTTCTTTCTTATTTCTTTAGGTTCAACTAACATTAGAGTGTATTATCTGATAATAAAATAAAAGGTTAAATATATTTTTTATATATGTAATACTCTTTTTTTTAGTTTACTATTTGAAAAATATTTTGATGTACGTACTTATTTTTTAGTTTTCTATTTAAAAAATATTTTTGTATTTTATTATTTGTGTTTCAAACTTTTATTTTTAATAACGGATCAATGCTAACAATAAATATCAAAAATAAAAATTTAAAAATATTAGATAATAAAAAAATAGGTAATAAAACTAAAAAATATATATTTAAAAACATATTTAAGTCTAAAATAAATATATATTTATAATAACAAATGTAATTATATATGCGCCCGCCTCCACATTCCATTAATATTAATATTTGGGATTATTGATCTTTAAGTTCAAATTAATATTGCAGTAAAAAAATTCAAATTATTTATTGCTCTTGGTTCTCAAAATATATTTATTTGATGATAAACACTGGTTGAAATTGTTTCGCATGCTTAGTGAGTTTCTCTCTTTGCTGCAATGAAATTTTGAATTAAAGTTTTTTTAATCAAATTTTGGTTAAAGTTATATACTAAATATCTATACCAAAAAAATATATCTATCATTATTTTTAATTGTTGACAGTTAGAACCGTAGCCGTGTGTAGGAAGTTTGAGGCCTTAGGAAAAATTTCTTAAAGAAATTTATATTATATAAAGAATTTTACTAATCAGTACTCACTCGTTAATAGATAAAAGAGAAATTTATTAAAATTATACAAGAACACATTTTAAAAATAATTAAAGAATACATTTTTTAAATATGTTCTCTTTTAATTTACTTATCTAACTAGTTTCCTTACAAAACTAATTTTATATCTGCCCAATACAAAATTATCAATTGACATATTAATTTTCTAACTTTTAAATATTATAAATTGTTACATCTAATCATTTCATTTTCTATCATTAAATATTTGAAATTTTCATGATTATTTTTTCATTGTCTTGAATCATAAACATATGAGATATAAAATGATCATTAAAAACATTTACTTTTTTCCTAAGTTTTACTTCTAAAAATTGTTCACATAGTTTAAGCATATTAATACAATTTTACGTGACATTAATAATGATTTTCTCCATTAATAAGCAATACATTTAAATTTCAAATTATAAATAATCTTGGCACTTATGTTTCTATTATCAATTATGATGGCCACTAACTACTAACTAAACCATTGGATGAATGCTAACTGCTGCATATTTCAATTTGCAAGTCAACAACTATCAATAACATATATAATATAATGAATAAGAAGTGAATGCATAAGAGGTCTAAAGCAATGACCTTGTCATATCCACCGTCCTCTTGACAGAATAATTACTTAATTAGAATGACAGTTAATATACTAGGAAATTAAATCAGATTCTTTCCCTCAAGAAACTAGCTAAAAGCAATCGTGTGAAATCGCTAGTAATGCAATACAGCTATACCATATATTTACTGTTTTTTCTTCTGAGTTTTCGTGTACAACAAGTGGCTCGTGTCACGACAATTTTACAAGCTTGGACCATGAACAGAATATGAAAAATCCGGAACACGCATTTATTATTATTCAACAAAAGCTGGTAGCTAGAGGGGGCCAATAATACAGATACCAAAACAAGATAACGTCCTTTTTCTTTTTCTCTTTTTCTTGTTTGTGACCAAATCTGCAATTGCTTTGCTTTTTCATTTTCATAAAAATGAAGGGCTGTCATCCATTTGGTACATGCCTAGATGGCAAAGTTTGCGCCTTAGCCTGCCAAATGTGAGGCAAGGATAACCACCACATAAAAAGGGAAAAAGAAAAATTCCTAAGGTGGTGTAATTCCACGGCATCTTTGTCATCAAAATTCAAATAATGTCAAATATGAGATTTTCCATTTTCTTAACTTTTCTATTTTGGATCTGTTGGAAGCCCACTTAACAAATCACGTTGCATGTCCTTTATTTATTTTTATTTTGGAACATTTTGTTATTTCTGAATCTGGTCCATTTTCCATCCACATTCAACTCATATTTTTGTAAATATATTTGCAACCATCTTCACTAACAAATCACTTACCCATCCTTTTATCTCTCACAGTACTGGACAGACTCTATAAATAGGATGGGGTGCTCTCAATTTTGTATCACCAAACTCACTTCTCTATTCAGAAAAATACAACAAAACTGTCTTTCAGATTTGTGTGTGCGTCGCTTTTCGTTCAATTTGCAATGGCTGGAGGTACGCTCATAATATATTTAATTTCCGTTGTTTGATCTAAACATGTCATTTAAATTGATTTGCATGTTTAGATCAGTATATATATATTTTTACATTTGGTATCAGAGCAACATAATACCTCTGCCTTGCCTTTATTATGCTTTGTTCAATTAAAGAAGAAACATAAACATTCAGCGTTAAGCAAATTTTTATTTTTTTTAAATATTAAAAGTTGTGGCTGAATTTAATATTTAAATATTAAAATTTTGTGGCTGAATTTAATATTTAAATATTAAAAGTTTGAACCTCTTTGAGAAATTGTTAATATATATTGTTTTCTGAAAATTATAAACAAAGCATGACTTGATCCAGTGGTTGATGCGGTTAGTATTAACTTTCTATTGTGGGTTTGAATCTCATTGTTACCTTTTGTTGCTTGTTTTCCTTTTAATTAATTAAAAGGAATGTATAAATGAAATGAAAATACCTTGGGTTGGACTTGAACCCTTGCACTACAGCATGAAAGGACTCCCTTTGCCGCTAAGTTATTGCAATTTAATTGCTTATTAGGTGCAGTTCACATATATTTATAACTTCTGAAGGATAAATCATTTATGTACAAACCGTTTAAAATTGTGTGTCTCTAAGTTATGCTGAACATGCAATATTATGTTCAATACTGGTATTAATTGGATTTAATCCTTTGAAGTTTATTACATGTTGAATGAATATACGTGCAATGTTATTTTGAATTGGTATACATGTAATTTTTATGATTCAATATTGAGCACATTTGAATTATTAAGTATGTTTATGCAAGGATTATTTTTGAATGTTAAGTGATTAATATAATTTTATTAAATTAGAGAATAGCCACAACATCTTTAATTGAGTAAAATTATATGCTAAATTTATAATCGCATTAGAAATATTAATTTTGATTAATCATATGTAATGTGATGAAATCTACCCACAGGAATTTTGTTATATTTGTATGATTAATTAGGATAAAATATTAAATTATATTTCTTAACAGGAATTAAGGAAAAGAACATGATTTAATAGTTTTATCATGAAGTTGCATGATGAATCTAATTGAGTAGGACTTTAGCCCACAGGCAAGTTTTGTATCACTAGATTCATATATTGAGACATGATTTGCATTGGCAAAACATGGGATTTGTTTAGTCTCAAATTTTCTTAATGAGCATATGTGTTTGTTTGCAGTTTCACAATCTATGAATATTTCTTGTGACCTTCCCATTTTGAAAGGTGATAATTATAAGGTTTGGAAGGAAAGAGTTCTCCTTCATTTGGGCTGGATGGATATTGACTATGCTATAAGGAAGGATGAGCCGCCGGTTATTACTGAAACTAGCGAACCTGATGTTGTTGATCTTTATGAAAAGTGGGAGAGATCTAATCGTCTCTCCGTTATGTTCATAAAAACCAACATATCAGCTAGTATCCGAGGTTCAGTTGACCAGCATGATAAGGTCAGAGATCTGTTGAGAGCCATTGATGAATAGTTTACGACCTCTGAGAAGTCGCTTGCTAGCACACTCATTATGCAATTCTCTTCCATTAAGCTTACTGGAACGAGGGGTGTGCGTGAACATATCATGCGCTTAAGGGACATAGTGGCTCAGTTGAAAACCCTGGAAGTTACCATGTCTGAATCCTTCCTGGTACATTTCATTTTGTGCACCCTACCTCAACAGTATACACCCTTCAAAATCTCCTACAACACACATAAGGATAAATGGTCTATTAATGAATTGATGATCATGTGTGTTCAAGAAGAAGAGAGATTGATAATGGAAGAGGGTGAGTAGGTAAATTTGACTACTTCTACTTCTGGAAAGGATAGGAAGAAGTCTATAGGCACCAATAAAGGAAGGATTTCGACTCAACCAACAATTAAAAAGGAGTCAAAGTGTTTCTTCTGTAAAAAGAAAGGACACATGAAGAAGGATTGCCCCAAATTTAAAAGTTGGTTTGAGAAGAAAGGTACACCATTTACCTTCGTTTGTTATGAATCTAATATGATTAATGTGAATCATAATACATGGTGGATTGACTCTAGTTCTACAATCCATGTTTCTAATACCTTGCAAGGTATGGAAAGCCTAAGGAAGCCAGTGGGAAGTGAGCAGTGCATCTACTCAGGGAGTAGGATGAGCTCGCATGTAGAGGCCATTGGAACGTGCGTCTTAGTTTTAAGTAGTGGCTTTAAATTACATTTGGAGAAAGTTTTTTATGTTCCTAGTTTCTGTAAAAACTTAATTTCTGTTTCTAAACTTGCACCTTTGGGATTTTATTTTAATTTTACAGACTTTAGTTTTAATTTACTAAATAAATCTGAAATTATTGGTTGTGGTCAATTGGTTGATGGTCTTTATTCGATTGAATTGAAAAACGATGCTACTTCTATGCACGTTTCTGTTGGGTTAAAACGATGTATTGTGAATGAAGAATCCTCTATGTTGTGGCACCGGAGATTAGGACATATCTCTATTGAGAGAATCAAGCGATTAGTAAATGAAGGAGTACTTAGTACTTTGGATTTCGCTGATTTTGAGACTTGTGTAGATTGCATTAAGGGTAAGCAAACTAACAAGTCTAAAAAGGGTGCAAAGAGGAGTTCTAATTTATTAGAAATCATACATACAGACATATGTTGTCCAGACATGGATGCAAATAGTTCGAAATACTTCATAACCTTTATAGATGATTATTCATGATATATGTATCTCTACTTACTTCATTCTAAGAATGAAGCTTTAGATGCCTTTAAAGTTTTTAAGGCTGAAGTTGAGAAACAATGTGGAAAACAAATTAAGATCGTGAGATCAGATAGAGGTGGGGAGTACTATGGTAGATACACAGAGGATGGACAAGCACCAGGTTCATTTGCGAAATTTCTTCAAGAACATGGGATTGTTGCCCAATACACTATGCCTAGTTCTCCGGATCAGAATGGTGTGGCAGAACGAAGAAATCGAACCTTATTAGACATGGTGAGAAGCATGAGGAGTAATGTAAAGCTTCCTCAAATTTTGTGGATTGATGCTCTTAAGACGGCTGCGTATATATTAAACCGAGTTCCAACCAAGGCTGTCTCAAAGACACCTTTTGAGTTATTCAAGGGTTGGAAACCAAGTTTGCGGCATATACGCGTTTGGGGATGCCCGTCTGAAGTAAGAATTTATAATCCACAAGAGAAGAAACTAGATCCTAAGACTATTACTGGGTATTTCATTGGATATGCTGAAAGGTCAAAAGGGTATAGGTTTTATTGTCCATCCCACAACACTAGGATTGTGGAATCAAGGAATGCAAAGTTTCTTGAAAATGACTTGATCAGTGGGAGTGATCAATTTCAGAACATTTCTTCTGAAAGGGATCACTATGAAGCTGAACCTTCTGGGACAAGTAATAGGTTGATAGTCATTCCCACCCCTCAAGTTAAAATGGGTGTTAGACAACCAGTGATTGAAGTTCCACAAGCTGTTGAAAGTGATCATGTAGATCAAGTTGTTTGTGAGGAACAACATGATGATATTGAACAAACTGGTGAAGAACCAGTTGAACAAGTTCCTCAGCAAGATGGCCAAACAACATTAAGAAGATTTACTAGAGTAAAAAGGACAGCAATTCCTAGTGATTATGTAGTGTACCTACAAGAATCAGACTACAACATTGGAGCCGAAAATGATCCTGAGACGTTTTCCCAAGCCATGAGTTCTAAGGAATCAAATTTGTGGTATAATGCTATGAAGGATGAGATGGATTCTATGGCATCTAACCAAGTTTGGGATCTTATTGAGTTGCATGTTGGTGTAAAAGCCATCGGATGTAGATGGGTCTTCAAAACAAAGAAAGACTCAGAAGGCAACATTGAGAGACATAAGGCAAGACTTGTTGCTAAAGGATTCACTCAAAGAGAAGGAATCGATTATAGAGAGACATTTTCCCCTGTATCTAAGAAAGACTCTCTTCGAGTAATTTTGGCATTAGTAGCTCATTTTGATCTTGAGCTGCATCAAATGAATGTGAAAACGGCGTTCCTGAATGGTGATCTAGAAGAAAAGGTTTACATGAAACAACTTGAGGGATTCTTATCTAGTGTTGGTGAGCACTTAGTCTGCAAGCTTAATAAGTCCATCTATGGATTGAAACAAGCTTCCCGCCAATGGTATTTAAAATTTCATGAGGTCATTTCTTCATTTAGCTTTGAAGAGAATGTCATGGATCACTGTATATATCAGAAGGTCAGTGGGAGTAAGATTTGTTTCCTTGTATTATACGTAGATGATATTCTGCTTGCGACTAATGATAAGGGTATGCTATATGAGGTGAAACAATTTCTCTCAAAGAACTTTGATATGAAGGATATGGGAGAGACATCTTATGTCATAGGCATAAAGATCCATAGAGAAAGATCTCGAGGCATTTTAGACTTGTCTCAAGAAACCTATATCAACAAAGTTTTAGAGAGATTTAATATGAAAGATTGTTCACCAAGTGTAGCTCCCATTGTGAAGGGTGACAAACTTGCTTTGAGTCAATGCCCCAAAAATGATTTTGAGCGGGAACACATGAAAAATATTCCATATGCTTCAACAGTTGGAAGCCTTATGTATGCTCAGGTTTGCACTAGACCTGATATTGCATTCGCTGTTGGAGTCTTGGGAAGATATCAAAGTAATCCAGGTATTGACCATTGGAAAGCTGCAAAGAAAGTGATGAGATATCTTCAAGTAACAAAGGATTACATGCTCATGTACAGACAAACTGATTGTCTGGAAGTGATTGGCTACTCCGACTCAGACTTTGCTGGTTGCGTTGATTCACGAAGATCAACATCTGGTTATATTTTTATGTTAGCCAGTGGAGCTATATCTTGGAGAAGTGCCAAACAAACCTTGACTGCTACTTCCACTATGGAGGTTGAGTTCGTTTCTTGTTTTGAGGCTACCTCGCATGGTGTATGGTTGAAAAGTTTCATATCTGGCCTTAGAGTTGTGGACTCTATTTCTAGGCCATTAAAGTTGTATTGTGACAGCTTTGTTGTGGTGTTTATGGCTAAAAATAACAAAAGTGGAAGTCGAAGTAAGCACATCGACATTAAGTACTTAGTCATAAGAGAACGTGTTAAAGAAAAGAAAGTGGTCATTGAACACGTCAACACTGAGTTAATGATTGCTGATCCTTTAACTAAAGGCATGCCACCAAAGAATTTTAAGGATCATGTAATACGAATGAGACTTGGTTCCATGATGTAATTTCATTGTACGTACATTTGTTATTTTCAATGAAACTCTTATTCAGTTAGATATTTTCTCATATGGTTTTGTGCACATATTTATTTATTTCGAGAAAAATCATTCGGTTTAGATATAGAATAAACATATGTTTATTCATTAAGTTGAGAGCTAGTGTTGAGAGACTTGATATATTGTGGTACATGGAAGATACTACTCATCATCAGAGGACCTATCGCCATGACTCATATATTATGTTTCTTGTTATGGTTGATGTTGAGTTAAATGGACCAAGTGGGAGAATGTTGGAAGCCCACGTAACAAATCACGTTCCATGTCCTTTATTTATTTTTATTTTGGAACATTTTGTTATTTCTGGTCCATTTTCCATCCACATTCAACCCATATCTTTGCAAATATATTTGCAACCACCTTCAGTAACAAATCACGTACCCATCCTTTATCTCACGTACTAATAACTTCTTATCTCACGTACTGATAACTTCCTATCTCACGTTCTGATAACAAGTTGAGAGCTCTGTGATGGATAGACTCTATAAATAAGATGGGGTGCTCTCAGTTTTGTATCACCAAACCCACTTCTCTATCCAGAAAAATACATCATCTATTCAGAGTGAGTAAGGGTTTGGAAGAACAAAACTGTCTTTCAGATTCGTGTGTGCGCCGCTTTCCGTTCAATTTGCAATGGCTGGAGGTACGCTCGTAATATATTTAATTTCCGCTGTTTGATCTAAATATGTCATTTAAATTTATTTGCATGTTTAAATAAGTATATGTATGTTTTTACAGGGTCAAGTTGTTTTGAAACTAGATAGAACTAATGTAAAGTATTAAATATCATTAATATATATATATATATATATATATATATATATATATATATATATATATAAATTAATCAACCACATGATGCGTGGATTGAGTAGAATAAGCTTATTTTAATAGATTTTAAATTTGATATTTTTTTGATAAATATTACTTATTAATTTGTTAGTCTTTGTTGGTGAAAGATATTCAAACTCACAATCTTTTTGTTTCTTTCTCTTCAATCATAAAGTTAATTTTATAATTTTTTTTAGTTTTGATATATAATTATATTTGATGATACATAATTCGAGTAAGATTATATCTATGGGAAAATTTTAAAAAAATGAATTTCAACCAAATTAACTAACATTACATTACATTGGTCTTAACAAAATTAAGTTAATATCTTAAAGATTAAAAAAACACAATTAGAATGAAAAATCCATTCAAAATAATAAATTAGGTTTTTTAACAAAAAATAATCAATAGAATTAGTGATAGAGTACTTTATACTATAACATATTATAAAAAAAAATGAATGTTAGGAATACATGCATTATTTTATATTGAAATGTGATTCACATTTAAGGATATATATATATATATATTTTTAAGACCAAAATAAATATATTCCCAATCATTATTTTATATTGAAATGTGTATTTTTATTTAAAAAAATATAAAATATATATATAAGACCAAAATAAATAGTAACTTAAATTATATTTGCTTCGGTCTGATTTGTCCCATTTTTAAATCCTGTAATGAAATTTAAGTTTGGAAAAGGACCGGAAGTCATAATCACTTTTCAAAGGAAAAATAGTTTTTTTCTTGTCTAGACTCTAAGGCGTATCTTTTTCTCTCGTCGTATTGCCCTCCTGCGTTTGATTCTGGTTGAATTTTAGTGAAAGGACAAATAGTCTCAACCTTTTCTCTTTTTACAGCACCTAGCTTTAATTAGCATTTTGTAAATAAAAATAAAAATAAATCCAATTCCAATTACTTCGGTTCTACCAAAGTTAATAGTGCGTGGTCTTACAGAACACTATAACATCTTGCCATTTTATATTTACATGTCAAAAGTTTATCTTGCATTTGTCTACGCGATTGTTTATTTACACTATTTATACGTGAATGTTATGTAAGCAAGACTCATTTTTTTAACTTGTGAGTCACCTTAACCTACTAAAATGATAAAGTACAGAAAGAAAGGTGCAGTGAGGCATCTATAAGCAGTTTATTTAACTTCATACGTGTTTAATTAAAGTTTACATATTTAGGTTTGGATCAAATTTAAGTTGGGGGGTAAGGGTACCGTGGGGGGAGGGGGGGCAAGAGGCCCAAGGTCACTGGTTGATGGGGCTGCACCTACCTCCGTATCTCCGGTGCGAGACCGGAGATGAAGCAACTAAGGAGAAAGGGGGAAGGAAGTCCAATGATGCGATTGGCGAGGTCCTCAAACTCCGAAAGGTATTGGGCCACGGTGCCTTTTTGAGTTAGCTTGCAAAATGCTCTGGTAGGGTCATCGTATTGGGACGGAGCAAAGCGTGTGCACAGAGCTTTGAGGAACACCAGCCATGAGGTGAACTGGCCAATGGTGTTCATCCACTGGAACCATGTGAGGGCTTGACCCTCCATGTAGAACGAAGCAATGGTGAGTTTGTCCTGCTCTGGAGTACCATGGTACTCAAAAAATTGATTGATCATAAAGATCCAACTGAGTGGCTCAGTGCCATCAAACCGAGGTCCTTCTAACTTCATTCTGTGTGTAACTACAGGTCCAGGGGAAGGCGGAGGCAAAGGCGATGAAGTGGGTGAAAGAGTGGACAAGGTAGGGCCAAGGCGCTGGATAAGCTCATCAATTTTCAGAGTCATATAATTCATAGACTCACCCAAGTACACATTTTGGTTGGTGAGGCGAATAAGGGCTTCTTCCCGACAATATGAGGAGCCCATGTTCTTGTAATTTTTTTATCTTCAATTAAACACCCTAACATTTTATTTAGAGTCATGTTTGCTTAACACTATATTTGAGAATAATTTTTTTATCTAAAAACTTAATTTAGAAAAAGAATATTTAAGATATTTTTACAAACTCTTACTACAAATTTTTTAAGAGTGAATAGACAATTTAGTCCCTGAGATTGTACCCATTTTACATATTAGTCCCTAACTTAATATTAAATTTAAAATAGTCCCTATATTTGCAAAAGTGTTGCAAAATAGTCTTTCTGTTAAATTTTAAAGTAACGCCGTTAGTGAGGTCAATTTTAGTGCCACGTGGACTATCCAACGTGACACTAAGGGATGATGTGGCATGACACGTGAACGTGCCTCCTAAAAGATGTCACGTCATTTGATGATAACAAAACGAGTAAATAGGCAATTTAGTCCCTGACTTTGTACCCTGTTGCATATTAGTCCCCTAACTTAATGAAAAATTCAAAATAGTCTCTATCTTTTGCATAAGTGTTGCAAAATAGTCCCTAACTTAAAAGATGCCGGAAATCGTGCTTAAAGTGTCAATGCATTGCAAAGGTTGTGCCTAGCACTATTTCTGGCATCGCAGATTCCTCCTTGGATTCCTTGTCATCTATTGATTCCTCTGATTTTTTCTCTTCTTCTTTCTTTTCTTCTTCATTTGCTTTTTTCTCCTCCACTTTGTTTTCCTCTGATTTTTTCTCTTCCTATTCAAAACACACAAAAAAAAATCAGAACCCGGAATGATATATTGATGGTAATTGAAGAAAAAAAAAGAGGAAAAAAGAATGGTTATGCAGACCTCGCCCATTGGTGTTGACGGCTACAGAGATAAGGTTGTTGTTGTGGATTTTTGATTTTTTTTATTTGTGTAAGTGTGTGTGGGTTCTTTTTCGTATATATGCCTCAATTGGTTCAGAATTATCAAATTTGAAGAAGTCACTCATTCTATCATCATCAAATGATGTGGCCTAAAATTGACCTCACTAACAACATTACTTTAAAATTTAACCAAATGACTATTTTGCAATACTTATGCAAAAGATAGAGACTATTTTGAATTTTTCATTAAGTTAGGGACTAATATGCAACGGGGGTACAAAGTCAGGAACTAAATTACATATTTACTCGTTTTGTTATCATCAAATGACGTGACATCTTTTAAGAGGCACGTTCAGTTCACGTGATACTAAAATTGACCTCATTAAAATTTAACGGAATGACTATTTTATAACATTTTTACAAAAATAGAGATTATTTTAAATTTAATATTAAATTAGAGACTAATATGCAAAATGAATACAATTTCAGAGATTAAATTACATATTCACTCAATTTTTTAATCTGCACACTTTAGTTAACTTTCCCTTGTATAATGATTATATTTCACATCTAACACGAATACACGATATCCAAATTCTAATGTCTTTTTCTTCTTAAATTAAACGGAAAAGAAAAAACAGAAATAAATAAAATATTGACAAGTGTAGAGTGTAGACTAGTGTAGCAGCCATGCACACGGCAAGGAGTAGAAGACAAGCTAGTAGGCGAAAAGATGGGGAAAAAAGTAGGGTTACGTAAGTAACTTAACTGAATACTAAGATCACTGATTGATGGGGAGTGTTGTTGTGTGTCACGTGAGTTAGAATCTTTTTACGTGCAGGACTGACTGGAGGGTACAATCTTCTCATCCTAATCTCAATCACTATCTTTCCTACTAGGATCCCATTCCTCTATCTCTCTACTATAGGTTTTTTTATTTATTTATAAGAGATTATAAATATCTTTTAATTTATTAAATTATAAATTAATCTGTCTCGTGATAAGAATTAAATATAATTTTTTATTAAATAAATTATTCTTATTTTCATAAATACAATAAAACTATATATCCCTACAACAATCATAAATTAAAAATTAATATGTCTCGTGATAAGAATTAAATATAAATTTTTTATTAAATAAATTATTCTTATTTTTATAAATACAATAAAACTATATATCCCTACAACAATCATTTAGATTATTTTTTTCCTATAGTTTGACAAAACTAATCTTATGTCATATTATTATTTTTCTCTCTTAATTTTCATATATTTATGAAGAAGAGATTTTGGTTAGTTTAAAATTTGATAAAAATAAATAAATAAAGTTTAATAAAAAATTATTTTTATCAATAATCAAATTTAAATAATATTTAGATAATTAAATTTTAACTTCAATATATTAATCAATTATATGTGAATACCCGATCTTTAATAAAATGACTGAATCATATTAAATCCTACACGTTTCTTTTAAATCTAATCTTTAATATTCCAGCTTTTGGAAATAATTCTGGGGCATTTGAGTGTTATTTGATACTTATTTGTTTGAGAAAATCTTATTAAATTTTTGGAAATGTGAAGATGATAATAATATATATTTTTATGTTTGTGAAAAGGTAATTAAAAAATATTTTCAAAACAACTTAATTTTAGGAATTTATATTACACACATTTTTCTATATTTTTATTCTCATGTAACCGGATAATATAAAAATCTTATATTTTCATTAAAATGCTTAAAATAATTTTTCACCTTTCACCTATTTAATCTCATTTATTTGTTTGCTTAATATATTTTTTAAATTTTAAAATTAATTTAAAAATATTCCCAAAAGTGATAAGTATGTGTATCAAATATCTTTGATGAAAATAATATTTTTTAGGAATATTATCATCGGGAATATAATCAAATCTATAAAACAAACTTCCTCTTAGAATAAGAAATAGAGAAATAACATGTGATTGATTTAAGTAAAATTGAATTTAAATATCTTAAGTAAAATTTTAAATTTAAGTTTAATGAATAAAAAAATATAATTAAAATAAAAATAAGAAATGCATTAAAAAGTTGTTAATTAAGTTTTTTGAATAAAAATTAATCAACAAATAAAATTAGTAAATATTTCATATTATAATAAGGTGACTGAAAATATAGGAAATAGATATAAAGATATATAGAAAAATAGAGATAGTTAGAAAGTATATAATAGATATTAATGAGGTAGTTGATATACAATAGTGATTATATATAGTTGCTTACCATGTTTTGTTTTGTTTTGCTTTTAAGTGTGTGGAAAGAGATTAAATTTGTATATGTATTGTGTATTAGACAAAATAATTTATTGATAGTGATAAATTTCTTAAAATAATTTTATTGTATTAAAAACACAACTTTCGATTTAGAAATATTTTGAATTTATAAATATTCATGTTTTGTTTTGAGTGAGATGTCGATGATTATAACAATAATTATATAAAAGTGTTCCTAAGACTTGCAGCAAAAAAAATAAGATCTAATTTACATTCAAAATATACAAGAATAATAAATTTAAAAAAATAGATTTATGTAGCAGGATATACGTTTTTTGAAGTAACAAATTTTTTCCTTAATAGTAATGTGTGTGTCTATTTTTTAGGTATAAAATTAGACTTAACTTTTGTAGTATGTGTATGGTACAATTTGTCTTTGGTAGATGATCTTATTTACAGTGTTAAAAATATATGGAATTAGGTATTTTTGAAGAAAGGAAAGGAAAGATTTTATTTAAAATAATTTCGTATCTCTTTGTCTTTGTAAAAATAAGAATATCTCATATCTTTTATTTTAAGAAGTTTTTTGATATAAAATAAAGATAATTTACAATTAATCACATGATTAAGTACGATAATTAATCACATTCTTGATATGTAGCAATAGAATATTATTCTATGGACAACTTTCACATTCATAAAATAATGCTTCCTTTTTATATTAATCATATTCTTGGTGCTAGCAAAAAATATAAAAATATTCAACTAAAATATTTATTTGATTAAATTAAATTCTCTAATTTAATTATCAAATAAATTATTTTCTTTTGTAAAGATTGGAATACTCCTTTATGTGTGACATCGTAGGTTCAATACTAAATCGATAGTAAATTAATTATGATTAATTTATTAATCAAGTAGGCGTCTAGCAACACTCCGAATTGCATGAAGTAATATTTTTTACTTTCAAGAACCAATGAAAGAATAATACAATATTTTCTTCCATCATTTATATCTCAAGGTTAACTTTAAAATATAGTATTATTGTAAAACTCTAATAAGCTAATAAATTTAATCAATGATTGACTTAAGAAATTATTTTCTTCTTTCATTCAATTGTCGCAATCAAGGTCTTAATTCTATCGTAGAACTCAAAATCATTACCAAGAGTTGATGAATTCCTTCTTGATTAATCATTAATTCTGCAAGTATTTAATCATATTCAATATTCATTCAATTAGTGCCTAAAACATTAGACATTAGGTGTTTGAAATTAAAATATAACAAATAACTTGATAATTATTGTGATAATCTCATATCAGATGAAACTATTATATACTTCTTCTTGATAACTTCTTATTAACATATGAAGGTAATATTACTTATTAGAAAATCTCAATTGAGTCACTTCAATGATGACATCCACATCTATATTTAATTTAATAAATTAGATCTATTAATCTTTATCTAATAAAGATCATATTACATATATATTTATTCGAATTATTGATGTATTATTCATAATAATCTTACGATCAAGAACCATTTAGATTAAAATTATAAAAAAATTATTTTCATTATCATAATCTCTATCATGATAACAAATTTCTAGTTTTAATCAAAGACTTATCAAAAACACTTTAATAAAATAATAAATATAATAATAAAATAAAAAATAATTTTTTACTAAATTTGATAACATAATGAATTGAATTTTGATGAAACCTCCCGGAAACAAACTAGGCAAGGGAAAGCCGGTCCATTCCCATCCCATCATCACACTAGTCGGACGGCCCAACAAACACTTCCCCCACACATCCCGCCACCCTATAAGTTGGCACCTTCACCGCATCATTCAAACCACACTTTCCACCCTCTTTCAACTCATACCGCATCATTCGCTGCGCTATAAAACAAACCTTCACGTTCTTCTCCTCTCACATATTTTTCATAGTCTGTATATCTTCTTCCTAACTAAGAAGGTCCTCTCAGCGGGACGCTACCACGTCTCGGCGTAAAAGGGAGGGCGCTCAGGTTAAAAATTATACCATATCCTACATACTTGAGTTGAAGTATGTAACGTGACTGGGTAAGCTGCCTTACCGTGCTCAGGGTCAGTTTTTATTATTTACTGGGGATTGTGGTGCACTCGGTGCTGATTGGTTTGTCACTGGAAGCTTCGGTGAACCGTGCACCATTAGTCCTCTCCCATTGCTGCGCAACCTTAATTAAGAAATTAATTAATAAAAAAATTTCATCCAAAATACTACAACAGTAGTAATAACTAATAATAAGTCTGCATTCAGTACAAACAATTTATATACTACCATTTCATTACAATGCCGTTTGGGATCGCGTTGGGGATCAGATGATCGAACGTTGAGTTCAACTGCCCTTATCGTCGAAGGGATTTTGAATTATATGGCACTTGTTGAGTTGTTGGGTGCTGATTTCATGGGGCCAAAGTTACAAGACAGAAGCTCATGTCTTGTGTGCTTTTGTGGCAGTTGTTGGGTGCTGATTTCATGATGGCAATATGGTCGTAGATACTGAAATTTTGCATATTGTAGATGTAGATTAGAAAGTCATTGTTAGTGGTATGGAAAAAAGAAAAGCATATTGTAGATGTAGATTAGGAAGTCATTGTTAGTGGTATGAAAAAAAGAAAAAAATAAATAAAGTCTTTGTTTTTGTTAGTTGGAAAATCATTTTTGTATTTTTAGGTTGAGTTTCTTATATGAGAGAAAAAAATCTTTAATCACCCAAAATCAATTGACATCTTGGAAGAGATAAAGAAAGAAATATTAATAAGATAAATGATGAGATGCGCCAATTTCACATTTTTTATAGCTTAGTTTATAGAATATTATGTTTTTTTTGTAATGTGTGAAATAATTATCGCAATAGATAATTAAATTTAAATTATGTTATTTATTAAGCTAATTGTTAAAATGGAATGATTTATTTATGTGTTGTTGAATGTTTAAAGGGTTTCAATGCTAATTGGAGGTCATGTATATAGATGGTGTTTTTTGGTAAAGTGGGGTGTAGATGGAGGATGTTAAGGTGTAAATAGTAATTTAAACCTTTTTCTTGTTAGAATTGTAGGGATCCTTATCTCTTGTTAGAATTTTAGATGATTCTTATAAAATACCAATAATAACCCGTAAATGACATCATGGGGATGGGGATTGGAATCTGAATCCGAATCCGTAGGTGATTTATGATCTATGCTAATGGATAATCTGTTAACAGTGTAATCGAAATCTCCTTTATTTCTCAATGGGACCTTAGGAAGCTTGGTGAACTTTCAAACAAAAAGAGTATAAAATACATAAAATGTCAAAGGGATACCGAATGACTTAACAATCAATTCATTTGGTTGGATTGATCGGTTCAACCAACCCGCAATTATGATTAGATTGGACTTAAAAAAAGATTGTCCAAATAATTTTTTTTAGTCCGACAGATCAAATGAATCCAAGCTAAATTGAACCAAACTTTAGTTACGGGCGGGTCAGATTAGTAATGTATAATAAATATTAAATAAAATATAGTAACTTATTTATATAATTTATAATTTTATATTATAGTTTACATTTTTTGAAAGACAAAACATATTCATTAAACATAAAATAAATGTCTACAAGAAGTGACAACCCCAAAATAGTATTATTAATTTGAGTATTCATTGAACATAATTTAAATAACTTTGTCAATACTTGTATGAGAACCTAGAGAGAATGTGAATCACTTTCCTTTCTTTTCTACATGTTGTGCAAAAAAATATGTCAACAGTATGAAGGCGGTACAAATGCATAACAAATAATTTTTTGTCTTTGGATTTTTTTTATATTTTTTTTACATATAATCAATTTTTTTAATTAATTTCTAAATGGGTCAAAATAAGTCTGGTGGCCCAACAGCCAAACATACGGTTAGATTAAGCTTAAGAAATTTTAACTAAAAAGAATATGGATCGGGTCTAGGTCAGACCATTTTCATCATTTGGCCCAATGGGCCAAGTTAGTCTGGCCCGACTCATCCATTTTGTCATCCTTAACAATCAAATTGAAAATTTTGATGGAGTTCTCTTTAAGGTCCAACACAAAACCAAACACATGCATAACAGTTTTAATTTCTAGTACCACACTTCATCTTTAAGTTGTAGTTTAGTTGAAAAAACATGTTGAATTTATGAAGGATGACTTAAAATCGATTACCCTAAAATACAATTTTAGGGAGGGGCGATGAACTTTCAAGTAAGTGTGAGAGATTAATATGTAACGAATATATTATAATAACTTAAAGTGCTTATTTTTTCAATAAGATAAGAAACACATGCAACAACTCAAATTATAAACAAAATTAAAATTAAAAGTTGGTATATTAATTAAGAACAAAAATATTTGATGTGAAGAGAATAGAAAAGAGAAATATAGAAAAAAATAAAATGAAGAGGATTTTAAAAAATTAAGTTGTGTATATTTTTTTCTTTAAGATGTATCTTATATATAAATATTGAAAAGAGAAATTATAATGCATCTTACTTGTTAAAATTTGTTAAAATCATATCATTTGTTAAATATAATCAAATGTATATGCTTTTTAATGAAAGTATGTGTCTGTTTTTTATGCAAAATACGTTTATACATTTTTAAATACTTATCTATAAGTTGAATTAGGTTTGGTTTTCCTAAACAAGATTTTGGGTTTGAGCCTTAAATAAAAAAAACGTGATTGAAAGGAAAAAACTATTAGAGGTGACTTGCCTGATCTTTTTTGTAGATTTTTTTTGTAAAATCAATTTTGTAGAATTTTTTTGTAAAATCAATAAATACTTCGTACAAATAACATAATTATCAATAGATGTATAAATGGAGGATTGACTCAACGATTAGTTAGACCTAAAACAAGTTTTAAGAAAAATATTTTACTTTAAATGAGAAAACTATATATTGGATCTTTTTATCAACAAATGTCATTATTCTGTAATAAAATATGATCTTTTTTGCTTTATCAAAACTAAAAGAAAATATATTTTTGTTGATGGACCTAAAACTTGTGATTTAGTTGCTTTACCTTTGGATTGATTATATATTGATCCTGATTATAGCATCTAAAAAAATACTAACTTAAATGCTTCCGAATCTTATTCTTTGATTTTCTATTGATCATGATCAATCTAATTATCGATTTGGAGTGAACATTTCTTATATAGGCTATATTTGGTAAAATTAACTTAAAAATTAGCTGGAAGTTGGAAATCTAACTAATAGTTTAAAACTAAGAAATTAGCTTATTAAATTATATGTGTTCGATAAAACTAACTAGTAGTTGAAAAAGTGTAAAAAACATAAAATAATAACATGTAAATATTAAATCTGATTAAATATGTATTTATTATTTATTAATTTGATTTTATTTAATTAATTAATTAGAATTGATTTAATTGTATTTAATTTGAGAATGAACTTGAGGGTGCCACGTGATAGCTCCCAATTATGTAAAAACTTCTTTTATGTAAGTTATGTTTGACTATTGAATAAACAAATTTTTTAAAGTAGTTTCTAGTATTTCTATTTGAAGTAGTATTTTTTTAAAACACTTACTTCTTGTTCTTTATATTTTATTCCCTTTTTATCCTTAAAATATTTATCCATTCATTATCGTTTTTAAATATGTCATTTTACATTTTTCAATTACTTCAATAATTATTTCTATCAAACATTTATGATTTAATGAGCTAGCTTACAAAATTTCAACTATAGTCTTCAGCTATAAGTTAGTTTTTCAGCTTTATGTTTATTTTTTAGCTAGTTTTGCTAAACATAACCATAATATATAGACAAATTTTTTGATTGATCATGATCAATCCAATTATCAATCTGGAGTGAACATTTCCAATATAGGTTGTGTTCATTAAAATTAGTTAAAGAATTAACTTATTAAATTATAAGTATTTGGTAAATCTAACTATTGAAGTAGTTGAAAAATGTAAAATGACAAAAAAAATAAGAAAATCTAAATATTAAATCAATGATTTAAATTTGTATTTATTATTTATTAATTTGAATTTATTTAATTAATTTAAATTGATTTAATTACACCTAATTTGAGAATAAACATAAGGGTGTCACGTAACCACTTCCAATTATAAAAAACTTTTTTTATATAATATATAGATAGATATAGTTATAGATATTGATAGATAAAAATAGATTGATTAATTCATACATAAAAGGGTTGTGATTTTTTATTTTTGGTAAAAGATGAAAATATAGAATCAATAAGATGTGAAATAATTGATAGATAATCTTTTTTTTTTAAATATGTGGTTACTGGTCTAATTTTTAATTCGTGTATGAAAAAATATTTGTTGAAAGAGATCAAACCTTTTAAATGGCAATAATAAAATGTTTAATTTATAAAATAGAAAATTCAAATATATACTTGATATAATATTAATAAAACTATATAATAATTGATTTATTAATTTTTATACTGAATAATTGACTACATATTATATTTAATACATATATGATATTTAATGTTATTGGGTAGTAAACAAAATGAAAATATTTAAACATTAAACATAATACTTAATTTAAACATTAGAAGTGTTGTGACTTTTTTTATTTATAAAATGAGAAATGTAGACATTACATTAAAAAATATAGTCAATAGTAAAATGTTTAATAAATTATTTTAGTTGACTAGTATTTGATATATTCAACTTTTTAAATTTGAATTTAATACGGTAAAAAAGTTGAGAATTCATATTCTTAATCCTATAAAAAAATATTATAAAAAATTTTATTTGCAACAAATCATTTACAATAAAACTATAAATTAATAAAAGTTTAACATTTGCAGATATTTTTTTACATATTTAAATTATAATTTTCATACTCAATTAAATTTGTGCAAGATACTCGTATTATACGTAGTATTACAATTACAAATACATAATTTGGAGATTGAAACTCTCTATATATTAAAAAAGGATATAAAACTCTCATTTACTAAGAACAAAAAAACTCTCATTTACTCATTTTGCTATTAAAAATTCTCAATTTCCTCTCTGTTTTCCTTTTGAAGTTGCATGAATAAATAACAATTTTGGTCTTTTATTTTAGTTATTTTATGCGAAATAATTTTATTTTTTAAAAGTTTATTTTAATCTTTCATCTTATTTAAAAATTTAAAATGATTTTTTTATCTTTTAAAAAGTTCAATTTGATATTTATCTTATTTAAAAGATTTAATATGATTCTTTAATTATTTAAATATATTTAACTTTGTCCTTTGTATAACACTTAAATATATGATCATTTTTAATATATTTAAATAGTTGAATGATGATTTCAAACTTTTCAAATAAGATAAATGACTAAAGTGAATTTTTTAAAATATAAAAGACTATTTAAAAAAACAAATAAGACAAATGATTAAATAATTCTTTTAAAATATAAAGAATTAAACTGAAAAAAAGATAAAAGATCAAAATGTTGATTTAGCCAAGTTACATTTTACGCTTGTCTTTTAATTAGTAATTTTCCCCCCCTCTAGACCATATCAATTTACCCACTTTTTAACCACACAAATTAAATTCCTTTTAAATTGTTCACTTGATATTAAAATTTTTTATTTTTTTGAAATAAAAAAATATAAAAAATCTTCATCTTATACATCATACAAATAAAAACTTAGTTTGGATTTCAACCAGGATATGCTTATTCTCATTATTACTTTTATAAAAAAATCGTATCCTTATTTATGCTAATAATTTTAACTAATTTAGAAAAATAATTACAAAATAATAGAAAATAAGAAATAAAATCAAAACTGAAAAATCCTAAATATATAAGGCAATAAATCACAAATATTAAAAAATATGGAAATTAAAAATATTACTGAACAAGTAAACAATTTTCAAAATACTATAAAACATGAAAATAAGAAATAATCCTAAGAATTAATTTCTATGATAATTTAAGATACTTTATTGATTTATGAGATATTTTAACATACTTTTATTGGGAGAGTATTAATATATCTTAAATTTTGCTTTTATCAGTATTAATATGATCTCAGTAAAAAAAATCAGTATTACTATGATATCTTGATTATCAATTAATATCTTGATTTATTATTATTCAAATATAATTTAATAAAAAATATACATATATTTATATATTATAATTATAATGTAATATTATTATGAGAACAAGAGTAATATAAAGTAATAAAATTACAACTAACATAATTTCATTCATTTGTCAACCAGTGATATTAAAATTTATTCCATTTTGTTATAAAATAGGCAAACAATGAACAACCCTTATCCAACCAAAATCATGATGTAGACCTAATTTTATACTCGTTTTCTTCCTCTTGTGTAATTCTACAAATTCAAATACACGTTTTCTTCCTCTAGTTTACAATCACATTTAATTTTTTTGAAAAAAAAATTGAAAAAAAAGGAGCTATTATTTTCACCAGATTTTTTTTTGAATAACCAGATCTTCTTTTGCCGCGGCTAAGTAAAAGAAAACATAAAACAATAAAATAAAATAAAATAAAATCATATTAAAACAGTTTCAATCGAAAGAAACTGTTTCTCTCTAAAAAAATAAAAAGGAACTAACTTTATGAGCGAGATAGAATCCCCTGGCGTATATTCGTTTATTATGACATTAATTAAAAAATCAAAAAAGAAAAACATTTATTATGCAACTATTTTTTTATTATAAATAATTCGATTTTTATTTCTTGATAAAAATATTTATCTTTTAAGTTATTTAGCCAATATTTTTATCACACTACTTATCATTTAATGCCTTTATTTAAAACTAAACCTCTGGCCCCACCCGAAAGGATATTATAGTAAAAACGGTCGTCAGCTGCAACACCAATCACTAGAATAATGATGAAACGTCCCGGAAACTAGGCAAGGGCAAGACTGTCAATTCCCATCGATCATCACACTAGTCACGGACGGCCCTAACAAACCCTTCCCCCAACACACACCCCGCCACCCTATAAATTGGCACCTTAACCGCATCATTCAAACCACACGCACCTCTTTCTGATTGCCTTCAAATCACACACTCTCTTCAATTTCTAGGGTTTTGCTATTGCTTTGCCTCCGTTCCCCCTTTCTCACAAAAACAACGCCTTTTCTCTTCTCCTTCGTATCTGTAAGCGTTATTCCTTCTTCTTCTTATTCTTTCACCTTCGTATGGACCATGCAGCGTTCGATTCATTCTCTTCTGTATCGTTTTTTGATTCATGGTTTTTTTATTATTATTTTATCTTAAAATTTTCAGATTCTTTGCGTTTGGTTTTTGGTTGATTGAAGGCATTCACAGCGTAATTCGTTGCTGCATTTTAATCGATTTATCTAACCAGGTACGTGCTCTTCTCTTTATATATATATATATATATATATATATATATATATATATATATATATAATTTTGTAATGATTGTGTGGTTTCTAGATCCAATGAACTTTTTCCCTTTTCTTTCTTTGTTATTTACTTTGTCTTGTTCGATTGTTTTATTTGATTTGCGTGCTTTGTTAATGTTTAATATTTTTCGTATGATTTTGTTATTGTTTGCTTTTCTCTCTCTTTCCCTTTCTTTTGTGTTTATTTCATTGATTTTTCATGATTACTATTTGCTTTTCGTCAAATGAGATTTCGATGCCGGTTGGTGGATTCGCAATAAACTTTTTTTGTTGGTTATGTACTTGGGTCATTCGGCTTTCCGTTTCTCATGTCCAAGTCCTAAGTATATAACTGGGACCTGTTGTTGATTTATTGGTGGTTATTATTGTGTCTCCATCTTTTTTCTTTTTTGATATTTTGTTTTTCATTATTGGTTAAATCAATCTTTGCTTTTTGTAGCGTTTATGTTGCATTAAAAAAATTCATTATCTTTCATCGATTTCATGGATTTCGAATTGATCAAGCCTTCTTTGGCTGTGTTCCCTTTTGTTTTTGATTTTGAAAAATGATTTTAAAACAATGCTTTTATATTTGTTATAATAAAAGTACTTTTGTTCAATCGGTTAAATTTATCTATAATTTCTATTAAAAAATAGTCTTTCACCCATATCAAATTTTACGAGCCTTGAAAGAGTTTTTTTGCTAAATTTTTTTGGATGGCTTAGAAGATTACCCTAACACGATTTGTTGGTTAAATCTTTACTTCCGAATAAGCCATTTTTTGTTGCTAGTGCTATTTGTTTCTTGTGTTTCTGGATTCATTTGGGTTTGCTTAATTATTTTTTCTGTTGATTGTGTTGACGCAGGACTGAATGACCTAATGGAGTCTAAAGGTGGGAAAAAGAAGTCTAGTAGTAGTAGTAGTAAATCAATTTTTTACGAAGCTCCCCTCGGATACAGCATTGAAGACGTTAGACCAAACGGTGGAATCAAGAAATTCAGATCTGCTGCTTACTCTAACGTATGTTTTCTTTCTCTGATATAGTGAATGTTTTTTATTTGCTTTGTTTGCTTCAATGAACTAATCTAACACGGCTTTTCGTGTTTCATTTGCAGTGTTCTCGCAAACCATCCTGATACACATCCGGATTGATAGTTCGTTGCATGCAACCATAGTTTTATTAGGATTTTTTCTTCTTTGTTTTCAATTAGGTTTTTTTGTTGCTCTCCTTCAAACTCCATCTTTCCAAATCCTCTCTTTGCGATTGTGTTTTGATCTGCTTCCTACTGCGATAGTTTCTCTACTGTTACATGGCCATGGCGGTTTCCGCAATTGGTTTTGAAGGTTTCGAGAAAAGGTTGGAAATATCCTTTTTCCAGCCGGGACTTTTTGCTGACCCTGAAGGAAGGGGTCTAAGGGCTCTTACAAAATCCCAGTTGGGTGAGATTCTAACACCAGCTGCTTGCACCATTGTTTCTTCGCTCAAAAACGATAATGTCGACTCCTATGTTCTATCTGAGTCCAGCCTCTTTGTTTATGCCTACAAGATCATCATCAAAACCTGTGGTACTACTAAGCTATTGCTTGCAATCCCACCCATATTGAAGTTCGCTGAAATGCTTTCCCTTAATGTTAAGTCTGTGAATTACACCAGGGGAAGTTTCATTTTCCCCAGTGCTCAGCCATATCCCCATCGCAACTTTTCTGAGGAAGTTGCTATTCTTGATGGCTACTTTGGCAAACTTGGTGCAGGAAGCAATGCTTATATTTTGGGTGGCCAAGACAAAGCACAGAACTGGCATGTCTACTCTGCTTCTGCAGATTCTGTAACTCAATGTGACAATGTTTACACTCTTGAGATGTGCATGACTGGCCTGGATAGAGAGAAAGCACAGGTTTTCTACAAAGAACAATCTGCTTCAGCTGCCATGATGACTGTTAATTCCGGCATTAGAAAAATTCTTCCAGATTCCGAGATTTGTGACTTTGACTTTGAACCATGTGGTTATTCAATGAACTCTGTTGAAGGCGCTGCTGTTTCTACGATTCATGTTACCCCAGAAGATGGTTTCAGTTATGCAAGCTTCGAAACTGTTGGTTATGACTTCAAAGCGGTGAATCTGAACGAAATGGTTCAGAGGGTATTGGCATGTTTCCTCCCAACTGAGTTTTCTGTTGCAGTTCATGTGGATGGTGCAAGCAAGTCGTTTGAGCAGACCTGCTTTCTGGATGTTAAGGGATACTGTCGTGAAGAGAGGAGCCACGAAGGGCTTGGAATGGGTGGTTCTGTTGTCTACCAAAAATTCGGGAAGACTAGTGACTGTGGTTCACCTAGATCAACTCTAAAGTGCTGGAATGAGGAAGATGAGGAAGAGTAGTTTCCTTAAGTGTCTTTATTATTCTGTCCTTGTGAAAATAAGTCTGGTTTTCCAGATACGTTATTGTTTTTCTTTGTTGTCTTTTTTAGCTTCTGTTAGAGACCATTTGGGCATTTAGACCTTTATTGTTTCTATTACCATTTGAACATCGAATGGATTAATAAATCACTTTGTTTGCGTGCAAAATTTGTTTAAATGTTTGCCTCCTTCCGCTGTGTTTGCTATTTCAATCGTCTTTTGTTCCTCAGACCAATTGACGTGCTTTACTTTTTTGTAAAGCAAAAACAAGTTTTGTGTTTCTTATGTTTTAATGTAAATTTTGATAGACATCTGTAATCATTCATGTTTTTGTCGTTAATCATCGCTATCACACTTGTAGTGAACAATGCTTGGTCGCTCTTCAACTTTTGAAACGAGTGGCGTAGGTACCTTGCAAACTGTTTGGATTGAGACGGCAGAAATTTCAGAAATCCTCATTCATGTTTTTGTCTTTAGTTGCGGATAATGTTTTGAATTAATTCATAATTTGTTCAAATAAACGATATTTGGAAGGGGATGGTTTCTCCTAATTTGAATAAATTTCTGCAGGGTTGGTTATAAATTATCGGCAAGCTTGTGCAAATAATTTATTCTTCTCATTCTGGAAATTCGGGAAAAAAGCTTGTATCTTGTTTTGTTCGAATTTGAAGGCATATGATATGGCACGAGTAAAAAAACGTGGAAAAGATGAAAGCTTAATGAGGTGGCTTTGTGGTGAAATTTGAGGCGTGTATTTTTGAATTGACGTAAAAACCCAAACATATAGTTGTTCAGATTTAAATTGCTACATTTGGAAGAATTTTTCTCAACATAACTTTTCTTTCGTTGATTATAACAAATTTCAAGGCTATTTTACGACTTATTTTTAAGGTTTTTTCGCTGCTTATAAAGCTAAGAAATTTGTGTAGGTTACTGTTTTGAGTTGTTAATTTTTTTTATGAAAGTTGAACACCAGCACTTGTGAACATGAGATATACCACTTAAACAATGACATGGAAATATGATAGAAATCCTATTTTTAAAGGTTCAATTTGATTTCATGAAAGCAATGATTGTTCACTTGAGTATCTTACTAGCATGAACTTCTTTTATGTAACTTAAGATTGATGACTATTTGACTCAAGCATAAAGAGGAACAAATCAGGATAGAGGGGTCGTGTCATGGACGCATGACTTGGTCAGTCATATGACTTGTGTTACGTTCATGTTGAGGACTTCCATGATCAATTTTGCGTCATGTAAAGTTGGTGTCATGTGGTTTGAGGTGGTCATGTCATGAGAAAAATAATTCCCAACTCCTCTATTCTATGGATGCAAGAGGAGTGACATTGATTATGAGACTAAAGTGGCATTGTTCTCATAAGACATGCTTGAGCGATATCAATAATTTTGATTTTGTTCTAATGCATTTTAACCTTGATAAACTTGTATTGTTTCTGTTGTATAAATTACAATAATATATATATATATATTTCCAAAGTTAATATTTTCATGTGGCAAAGTGTTTCGTTGCTAAGTGTTATTCAAATGCTTTCAAAGTTCATAAAATTTATTGATTTTTTAAATCAATATAATTAATGGAGCTTTTTCGGAAGTTTTATGTTGAGATTAAAAATATCTTTGACTGAGTCTTTTATTATCTTTGTTGTTTTACAATTTTGAACCGTTTGAACGTGGCTTTCAGTTTTTATCTTATCTTTAAATTGAATGTTCTCTTCTAAGTTTGTTATCAAAGTTGTTTTGATTGAAAAAAAAAAAACTGTTAACGTTATTCTAGAAAATATTGAATATTTTTTTTATGCATCAAACACAGTAGTTGAGCCAGATTTTGTTTTGGAAAAGCAAGTTCTCTTTCTAACAAAATGAGATCAGCTTTTTTTTTTAAAAAAAATTCAGATTTGATATAGAAAAATCTGGAGAGAACGACAGTCTCTTTCCCTTGGTACAAAAATCAGTTTTTCTTGGATACATATTTGATAAAAAATAGTTGCCTTGTGCTACCTTAAGAAGAGTACGTATGTTAAAATCCTGTAGGATTTTTAAGCTACACAAATAAATCCTTAAAAACAGTGTATTTTTCACACGTCTCAGACTTTTGCCTCTCTTACTTTCATTGATCAAACTGTGTTGCAGTGTTGCGGTGTTACTACTCCAAAGCATTTCCAACAGTTTCATCCTACACATGTTTTCTTTTTTAATCTAAACATTCAGTACTTTTTTATTATATCTACATGTGAAAAATTGACTGAAATTAAGAAATACTTCCCGTATGTTTGGAAAAAAATTAAAAAACGTCAATTAAGATCTTCTCTCTCCACGTCTACCATGGGACTTACGCAAAAGCTAGAAAAATTTGCTTCACATTTTCACGTTCTTTACGCACGTTTTTGGTGCAAGAGGCAGATCCAAACACGCGCTTCATCGTATAAAATGTAAATCAAAATTTTCTGTGCTTGTTTGGATAAATTCTACAGTTCGTTTACATCTATATATATTGGAATACAAGCTAAATAATAAATTGCAATGAAGATTATTATCTAAGCCATTTATCACGAACAATTGATTTTAACTAAATCATTTTATATTTTACAGTTTATGTCTACTTTTACTATCAATTACAGTTTTTGTTCCGGTCACACATAGCAAACCTTCATGGTGCTAATTTGAGTTTTATGTGACTTAGTATTCATTTTCTACTTTGGTGAGGAATTAAGTCCAAATAACAATATTTGAACTTCACTCGTGAATGTTTTTATCAATTTTTATGCTAGATTATCGAGGTAGCAGTAACCTTCTTTAATAACCCCACCTTGTGTTGTGACATTAAAAATGGAACAAATTTTGATGTCAATGTGCTTTGTCCCTTCTTGGTTCAAGGGTCACACATTAAATAATTGCATTCTACATGAACCTCATTTTATAGGACTAGTGCAAATTACAAACTTAATTGACCGGGTACTAATGTTGACACTACCAGAAATGCTAATGATACTACACTCGTGGGATGCTTTTCACATTATTTTGAAATTACCATTCCGACAAAAGCATAATTTCACACTTGTACAAACAAATCATGCTTCCATTGCACTCAAGGAGAGGGGGGGGTATAAAACATACATTATACAAAAGCCAAATCATATTTTTTTGTTATGTCAACATCCCCAACAAGAACATCAACCACATTCAACAATGGAGGACACAGATTCAATAACAACACAAATTAATCGATTCAACAAATATTCAAAAATTGATGGGGGTTGCCGACGTGGCACGAATCTCAATAGGCGTCATCACGTGCACGTGTATTGACTATCATTGTTGTTGCGGTGGGTGCCATGATGGTTGTCGCCGTGTGTGTGGTTTTTGATCGTTATCGTTATCGTTGTCGTTGTCGTGGTGAGTGCCATGTTCGTCGTCGTTGCACACCATGATGCTTCCTCTATGTGTGAGATTTGAAGATGGAGAGTCTTCCTCCATGCAGGATGCAATTGTTTCTTCATAAAAACAATGACTTGGGGTGGGGTGGGTGGTGTTGTGACTTACATTGGATTGGGTGGAGTGGGTGGCACAACGCAACACAAAGGAGAGAGAGAAGTCCGAGGGGAAGGGTGGCGCCATAGAGAAGTCTAAGGGAAAGGGAAGGGAGTATAGGGATTTGGACAAAAGAGGAATTTGATAGGAATTGGTAGTACCAATAGTATTATTGGTAGTGAGAATAATAATTCCCTAGTGGACCGTTTGCAAAGTGTGATCTATATGCCCAACTCTAGTTAACCCAAACAAAAAAGAAAGAAAAAAGAAAGTGAAATGATAAGTTAGGAGGTCAATCTTCTAAAATAATTATAAAAAAAACTTCATTAGGATCCTAACCCTTCCCATCCTAATTTTTTTTTATATGTACGAGTCAAAATGAGTTGGAGGACTGAAATTTCAAGTCATCCTTACGAAAAATTGAAGTTAAACAGATTTTTTTTAACCCAGTAAAACTAACCTATTTTAACACCTAATAACCATGCATTAGGATCCTAATTTCAAATATTTATTTTATCTAGATCACATATATTTTTTACTGGAAATCATTATGTTTGAATCAAATAAAATCATTATCGATGATAAAAAAATTTCTCCAAATATTTAACATAATTACACAAAGTCTGGAATCCAAAACTGGTTAAGTTAAAACAATCTTATTGTTCTAATGCTAATTGATTCACATGGTGTTACCTGATTTTTAATATTTTATAACTGAACTATATTAGTAGCATTGAAAATTAGCGTTAAATCACTTTCCAGATGAAATTACTTGTTACACTTGCAGAGTTATCACAAAGTGCATCCAATTGATCAAAATGTTCGTTTCGTATCAATAATTAAATCATCCTTTTCATCCATCATCTTTTTCAGCACTTCGAACGGGAAAGTTGGCAGGGCTAGGTCATTGATCTCGTTGATTCAAGTGCAAGTATGCAAGCATTGTGGTGAACTGTAGCCGCTGATTTTTTTTTTCTTTCTTTTTTACCATTAAGAATTATAAAAATGGGGCAGCAAATCCAATGAAATCAAAGTGTTGTCACATGCTCCATCCAATCCAATTGATCAAAATGTTTGTCTCGCATCAATAATTAATTCATCTTTTTCATGCATTATTGCTTTTTTAAGCACATCGAATTAGAAAGGTGGGAGGGGAACGTCATGGGTCGCGTTGATTAGAATGCTTGCATTAATGTTAAGAACTGTGGCCATTGAATTTATTTTTTGGACCATTAAGGAAATGGCGTCGCAAATCCAATGTAATCATAATTTTCAAATCATTTAACAGAAAATATCAATCAGATTTGGTGGCCAAGCAACTCCACTTTTTGGGACTGCTTTTTGATTTTTTTTTTAATTTAATTCTAATAGTGAATAATAAAATGCATGTTTGATTAGGACTTTATGATCACACTCAACGTGTGTCAATTAGAAGCAAGGAATACTAGCTTTTATTTTTAAAATTTGGACGTGGATTTGTCAAATAAACATGGATTGTGGACTTGGATCAAAACACACTATAAAAAAGTCACTTTATTGTCTATTTGTAAAATTTAAAAATTATTTTTCACTATTTCATTAACAAACAAAATTAAATAATATTCTTAAACTATTTATATAAAAAAGTAAACATTTTCTTAAATAAAATTATCTACTCACCTTATAGTGATTTTCTCTAACTTGAGTAGAATTGTTTCAAACTTCCAATAGAAGATAGATCTCTACCAAAAAAATCCAATCACCTAAATTATGACATTGGTTGATGGTCATGTTTCTTCCTGTATTTTTTTATGAGGTTTCTTCCTCTAATTTGCATCAACTTAGAGTTACCTAAATGGAAAATCCCACTTTAATTAAAATGAGGAGGGTAATTTGAGAATCGTCAACCCTAACTAGCAATCTTTGTTAATTGTAGTTTCTTGGTACCCAAGATCCCCTGTTCCTATGCCTTTACAAAGAAAAGCGTTGGATTTGTCTTCTGTTTGCACAAAATTGAAGACAAGGAGGTTCCATTTTCATTTCATGTTAGCTCAAACACTCTTTAAATCTTAGAAGATAAGGGTTAGTCACGTACATGGATGAATCTACATAGAAGAGGAAGGGGCAATTTTCTCTACTAAATTTTTATTTTTTCTTAATATAGCATGTAGGTGTAGTTATAATTTATCTCTATAATTTAAAATTTAGTTAAAAAAATTAAGTTCTAATATAAGTTTTTTTTATATATGTGAGTATTGTCCTCACAACTATAATTTTTTGGATCTGTTTACCACACTTTTTTTACTGCAATATGATTATATGATTTCATTATTAAGCAAAAAACTTAGTCGTCCCTGTAACGACATAAGCGCTTTGGTTTGCTTGTCTACAAACCAAACTCACACACGAGTTACTAATTAAATAAATGTTGTTATTACATACATTCAAAATGTAACACACTCAACCACATTATAACTATCTTTTTAAGACATTAGTTTCGTTCATCTTATTAATACTACTATATCATATTCAATCCCCACCACACCCCTTCCCACTAATGACTAAAGTTTCAGCAAGCTAACTTGAACTCGTCCCAGCAGCAGTTACAAGATATTTTGTGGTAGTGTAATTATTGTAACAGGCACAAAACATTATTATAAAATATTTCCATTAATGATGGATTAACTAATTTTATATAAAATAGAATGTGTAAAACAATCAAAAAGTGGCTGTAGTTTAGTGGTGAGAATTCCACGTTGTGGCCGTGGAGACCTGGGCTCGAATCCCAGCAGCCACAAAAAAATTTCTTTTTTATTTCCCCATTGCTTTTTATATTTCTTTTTCAAAGATAATAGCGGATATTAACGGGTTGGATTAACGGGTCTCAATATTTAAAAAATATATTTTAATTTATTTTTGCTTAAAACTTTATAAATATGTAATGATTAAATATATTAAAAAAAGATTAAATTGTGATAATATTTGAGTAATAATATTAATAATTTTAATGCTAAGACAATATTTTTATTTTATATAAAAATAAAGTATTGTATTAGCATGAGAAAATAAACAAAATCAAGATATAGATAAAAATAACAACTTAAAAAAGAAAGAAAATAATTAGTAGGAGTTTTTAAATCCAAAATAATAGTTGAAAAACCGCTAAAAAAACTGAAAACCAAATCAAATTAAACCAAACCAATGCCTTTTGGTTTTGTTTGGATGAATTTTTCTCAAACCGATTGATTTGGTTTGGTTTGCGGTTTATGTTCTTCAAACTGACCAAACCGTAACACTTATATTACTTAAGTGTTATGCATTTTATATGTATACTACTTGAGTTTCACAATGTTTTGTATATGAAACTTATGCAATGTATATCACTTTCTTTCTCAAATGACTTTTTAAAGATATGTTTGATTTAAAATAGATGAAAATTTGACACATTTTTTATTATAGAAGATTTAATATGTTAATAAGTTTCATAAATTGATATTAACAATTTTGTTATTGTAATTTAATTTAAAAGATGAAAAGAAAGTATACAAATTTAATGAAATAATACATTAGTAAAAACCGCAAAGACCGAACCAAATCAAATTGTAAAATATTGGTTTGATTTGGTTCAGATTTTAATTAAAATAAAAATCGATCTAGATTTTATTTTAAATAAAAATCAAACCAAACCGAATCATATATGTTTTATAAATTTGATTTTGGGAACTTTTTGATGAAAAATAAAACCAAATTAAGCTGCTAACATTCTTATTAATTAGCCTAATAGTTAAAATAAATAATCTAGTATAAAATTATTCAAAAAAAATAATTAAATACAAATAAACCTAACATTTATCATTCTCAATTTTGTGAAGTATAATGCAAAAATAAGGCTTAATTGTATTTTACCCCCAAATTTTTAATTTTTCACAAATTTTACTCTTAACAAATTAATTTAACATACTTTATCCTAACTTTTAAAAAATTTACGAATTTTACCCTTTGTCAATTTACTTCTAACATAGTTGTACTTTTTATCTCCAACTTTTTAATTTTTTGGAAAATGTACACCCAACTTTTTTTGGTGAACATTACCCTTAATTTTGAATTTTTTCACAAATTTTACCCTAAACTTTTGTGCTCATTAATGGATAAATGATGATGGATAAAATTTACAAGTTTCTTAAAAGTTGGATAAAATGTCCTAAATTAATTTGTTGAGGGATAAAAAGTGAAATTAAGTCAAATAATAAATGAAATATTATAAATAGTATAATGGTTAAAATAAATAATATAGTATAAAAATATGTAGGATGAATGAGTGAAAAAACATAAATAATAAAATCCTATTTCATTTAAAAAGGATAATGAGAAAATTTAATAAATATTTTAAGGATAAAAAAAATTAAATATAAAAAATTATAAAAATTTGTCTATTGAATAATCAAATAAACTTTTTAACTAAAAAAAATTAAAAACTAATTGAAATGACTTGTTAAACATAAAGAAAAATTCAAAGATAATTATTTGAGGATATAAATCAATTAAATTTTGAGAAGAAAGATAAAATATAACCTAAAAGTAAATAAATAAAAATAATTTAGTCGACAGGGTAAGCTATTGAGATTCGAATAAAAAATGATATTTTAAAATTAAAAGAAAAATAAATTATTTTTTTAAAGAAAAACATAAAAAAATACTATTTTATAATAGTAAAATTTTGTGTGATAAGAAAAAAAATATAAGAAAAGAATACCTACTTTTAAGAATGGATTTAATTATGTCATCAAATAAATTGATAGAGGACCATTAGTGTATTTTTTTATCAGTGAATTAGATTATCTTTGAAAAGGAAGAAACACATTTAATTATTTGTCATTGAATGATTAATTTAGTATTACACATAAATAAATAAAAACAAAACGTGATTTTATCTATATTTTTAGAAGACCAAAATGAACATTTTCTTTTAAAATACATTTTCGTACCGATATTTGATTAATTGGGTAGAGCTGTCAAAACTGAGGATCAGGCCCATATTTTATAGGAATATCGGCTCACTTTCTCAGTTTAGAACTATTGACAATTTCTAATAGATTGTGCTTATGTGGGGTTTGAGAAAAGAGAGAAAAGACAATAACAGAGTCTTACTTTATGGGGTGGTATAAAAAATTTAATTGGGGTGTCAATCTCTTGCAACCACTACTAATGGAAAAGGTAGAAAAAGTTGGAGTGGCGTGTTTAGTATCCAAAGCTTTAAAAGGTTACCTGTTGAGAATATATTCTATCTTTAATTCTTTAACACTTTATTGGCTGGTTCACATGAGTTGAAAGCTAGCAAAAAATTTATAGTTGACATGCACCACCTCTGGTGTTATGCCAACAATTGATACTCAAATTGTGATATGGAGCCAATGAAATTAAAGTTATTATAATTTATAGTGGGCTCTTTCTAGTTTCTAGACATCTTTTAGCGTAATATTCTGGGGATCAACATCGAACTTGGAAGATTTATTTCCCTTGGTGATCACACTTCAGCCACACATTTGCTTCACCCATCAATTCATGTTTTATTTGAGATGCCTAAATATCTTATATTAATAGAACTACTATTCCATTATAAGCATATTTGCTTAATTGATAAATATAACATTCAGAAGTTACATATTGTATAAGAGTATGTATAGCAACCGTGTAGATTAACTTTTGAAAGATTATTTTTACTTATTAATTAGTAATCTTGAATTTAAATTTGGAATATGTATGTAATTTCGTTAAATATTTTGAAAAACAATTTTATTATTCATAATAATTATATATAATTTAAGTAAAATTATCTTCTTCTTTTTTACGCTAAAAGCAAGGTATTCTAATAGATAAAAACTAAGAAAGTAAGACATTATCTGTGTCAAGGTGCAGAGATTATTAAAATAGATTTTACTTCTCTTAATAATTTTTTTCATATATACTGTAATAGTACGTAGAATTATCAATTATGAAAGATATCTAAGGTCCCAATGAAGAAAATATGCCATATAATGAAGATAATGGGTTGTACTTTGTATGGGATGAGACTAGCCCATTATGACATATCGTGACCGACAAATATGTGTATTTAGTACAAGAATTGTTGTTTGTAGGGAAGAAGTTCATAGGTAAAATGCAGTGAATGGGTGAGAAATGGATGCAATAAGGGGAACAAGCTGGTGGAACAAGGTGTCAATTGTCAACAATTTTGGAAGCTTTATAATTGTCGTCTTTTTCTAAAGAACTTGGCCAAAGGCATAATCATGTGGTGGGTTTGGTACAATTTGCTATGATAGAGGTTCCTCCCCCTTCGTTGAAACATTCCTAGTGAGTAAAAAGAACAATGATTTCCCACTCATTTGGGCTAACTCAAGGTTGAAAACACTCATTAGGGTCATGGTCAACTTCTCTTTAATCCATTACTAATTTGACTCTCTTTTTGGGGCTTCAAAGAACTTTCTTTTGCAGTGTTTTTGTTTTTTTGGGGGGTAAATTGTGTAGTATTTTGTTTTGGTTTGGTTGTAGAGTTTCTTTAATCAAGGGAAAGAACAAAGGTTCTAAACTTTTTTTTATAAAAAACTTGGAAATGTTGGAAAGGAGCCAAGTATATGTAGACACTAAACAGGAGAAGACTCCTATCGTTTTCAAGAGATCATATAATACCGCATGGCATACATCGAATATGGTTGTATTTGACAAGAGCATGCCTAGCTACAATGCCCACCACACAAAATGGTGCTATTTTTGGTTTAAATCAATAATGTTAGTTTGTGTACACAATTGCACAATCGTAAGTTCTTATTGTCAACTTAATTACACAACCAAATACTGTTTAAAAACTTAATTGGTACACTTATTTTATTTTTTAAACATTTTTAGGATAATGAGTAATTTTTTATTCATTTCTTATGAATTAGTTAGTGTATTATGGTGCAATCTTGAGTTTGCCGTTGAGAAGTAGGGAGAAAAATAAGTTAAGAGAGAATTGGATTTTATCTTATTAAGTTTGTCTAATCTATTTACTTGATATATTTGTTTTTTTTAAGACTTAACTTTATATTTTTAAAGTTTGATTGGAGTTGAAAATTTATTTAAATGATAAATTATTATTTTTTAGAGATCATGTGTATTTTATATGAGGATTGGTTTTACTCGGCTAAAATAAAATTATTATATGTGATAAAATTTTCTCTAAATTTTTTTAACATAACTAGATATTCAAAACTTGAATATAAGAGTATTAATTAAACTAAAAACACATTTTCACATTTAGTGGCATCTTTTTTAGAAATTATTATTGTTGGAAGCAATCATGCTTAAGTCAAAACTATTATATAGATGGAAAAACTCTTTCTTCAAATATTTAACATATTTAATCATATAATAAATTATTATTATATTTTAAATAGACTACTCTATCATTTTTTTAAAAAAAAATACTTAATATTTAGATGGTCTAAATTATACAATTTTATCTTCTGGTTATAATTTTATATTTCTTGGCATCTTATAGGAACGGATCCAGGAATTCGTGAAAGGTGGGCTAAGTGTGTATATTTGAACGAGCATTCACAAAATTGATTTTGTAAAATTTATTTTAGTTAAAGTTGATTTTAAAGTTATGTTTAAATGTTTTTATTATAAAATCAAATTAAAAGTAAGGGTCACTATAAAATTTTAGATTTAACACAAAAATTATTCAAATTTGATTTGTCATAGAATCAATTAAAAATTCTTCTCAAGTATGAAACCAACACATAAAAATATATCTAAAATCAATTTTAAATTCAAAATCAATTTTACAGTGTAAAATCAGACACATACTAAATATTTTTCTTATTTTCTAATTATTTAAATACTTAATTTCTATTAAATATTTCTTTACAAAAAATACATTAACTGGTTAGACACAAATTAAAAGAAATTATTTCAAACAATAAAAAAGAAACGTATCTTAATTTGTTTTAATATACTGTAGCTAAAAACTGCATATAATAACTCATAATAATTAGTAGTTATCAAATATTGCCACTATCAATGATATATATAAAAATATGTTTATAATATAATATTATATCTAATGCTATATATAAAGTATTAATTGCAAGCAGTTGTTCTTCCTCCTTTAAATACTAAAATTTTCCCACTAATTTATAAATGCAATGATAGTTAACGAAAACTGGCAAAAATTTTGTGAAGTTAGCACCTATAACTTACGATTTTTAGCCAGCACTTCTACTAGTGTTATTCCAGGAAAGAGTATTCTACATAACTCTACTTTATAATAAAAAGCGTGAGGGAGGGAGGGGTGGCTGAGGCCCGTGCCTGCTCCCCTCTCAGTCCGTCCCTGATTTTATAGTTATAAAATATGTATTGATTTATTTATGATTAATTTTTATTTGAGAATCTTTGATTATATTTAGGGGATTTTTTTTCTAATTATATTTTTTATCTATAAAAATCTAACTTGAAATTATGCTTAAAAATTTTAAATTTAGTATCACTTAAACTAACATTAATTAGTTTAAATGTTGCAATTTTAAAACAGAGTGAAATTTAGTCTAAATAAAAATTTGGATTACAGATTTATAAGAAAAAAATGATTACAGAAAAATATGAAATTGTTAGAGCAAAACTGTTTGGGCCTTGGCGCACACAAGTTCTACATTAATAAATTTGGTATATATTGACTAAGTAATTAGTCAACCGGTGTGGAGATTCCTATTGCAATATTTTATATAAAAATTGTTTAATTGAAAGTTGTAAGAATAATATAAAGTCAGCCTACACAAAAAAATTCTTGAAGAATCATATATGCTCAGATATTGGTTGAATAAAAAGCCAAAGAATAATATAGACTTCAATTTAGTATGCCAATAAGAAAGATAATAGAATAATGTTATTTGATATATAAATAAATAAATAATCATTACATCTTGGTTGGCATGTAAGCACTTTACCATAGACGAAATAATGGAAAAAAGAATATTTTTTTTAAAATTATTAAATAGGATAAAATTTAAATTAATATTTAAAAAAGATAAACCGTACATCATCTTGAAAGTCATAAATTATATTATGATTATTTTTTTTTCATTGAAGTTATAAAAACTTTCCAACTTCAATTTTCATTTTTTTCAACATGACTTTAAAGTCTTAAGTGAGTTTTTTTTTTCTTTTTTCATTAAAGTCTTAATACTTTACAACTTTAATTTTTTACCTTTTTAATACTATTTTGAAGTCATGCGAGTATTTTTTTTTAAAAGTTATAAACTATTTATGACTTTAAAGTGATAAATAATTTTTTATTTTAATTATTTAACAAATTAATATATGTTTTTTATTTCTATATTTTTTTAGTAAGGTTAAGGATTATTATTTGTTTTGTAAATTAAAAATAATATAAAAAACTTAAATTTAAATAAAGATATTAAAATGAAATATACATTTCAATATCTTTATTTAAATTTAAGTCTTTTACATTATTTTTAATTTACCAAATAAATAATAATCTTCAATATTAATAAAAGTATAGAAAATATTAAATATAAAAAATATAGAAGTTGTAAGATAACTTATCACTTATTTATCTATAGATATTAATTTAAATTTTACCTCATTTAATAACTTTAAAAAAAATTATCCCCTTTTCGGTCATTTCACCCTCCAGCATTACAAAGAATACTTATATAAACCATAACCCATAAAAGATGTCGTTATGTACTCTCCCTTGTGTAACTTTATTTTATGGAATGATTCTTAGATTGAGGCCGTTTGCATGCCCGTATCTCATATTACTAATTTTCTTAGAAATTAAAAGAGGATGAACTCTAAAAGAAAAAAGACTATGTACGGTGTAAAATAATTGTGCACCGTCATAACTCAATTTATATAATAAATTTGTTAATTTTTAATAAAATTATCTTATAAATAATGATTTATGATTGAATAATAATATAAATATTTTATATTATAATTGTATAATAAAAAATTCTTAATATCATATCACGAACCCTTCAATATTTTTAAATAAACATTTTTTTAAAATTTTTGTTTTTACTAAAATTCAGAACCGTAACACGTCAAGGTGAGCATGGTTGAGTGGGGTTCCAAACATTACATGTTGGCTTGAAAATGTATCTTTGAAAGGAGGGGGAACCTACAAAACAAATGACTCTGACGCTTAAATAAGAATATGAGTGAGGAAAGTAAGGCAAGTATATGCTAAAGTAAAACTCGTATGAGCGAGAGAGAGACATATGCTTGTTGTCGTGTGCTTTGTGTGTGAGCAAGCGTGTAGAGGGGTTCGATGGAATCTGTATTTATATTAGTTGAGTGAGGGTGTTTTTCCTTGTTTGTAGGAGCTATTGTAGCCTTGTAGATAATTCCCAACTTGTAGATAATAGTCGAGAGCTTATAGATGATGTTAGAGATAAACATTTGTTTATAGATAAAAGGTAGAAGATAATCGTACCTTGTAGATAATGTGTGGTGTTATAGATCATTAATTACTTGCCAATGGATAAGATATTCAAATACATTTGAATATTAGTTAGGTTAGAGATAACTTGTTTGTTGGGGAGCCCAACTGCAAAAGGCCAGGCGTCCGTGCTCCTGTAGCAGGGTTGACGTGGAGGGTGGGCACGTGTCTTCGAGTGCCACTTGGGATGCCACGTAGATTTTATGGCCCTGGACAGTACATAAGCCCCCTAAGCTTTGAGCCGGCTTGCGGGCGAAAGAGGTTATTCAATGTTGAAGTAGATTGTCTCGCGTCGAAGGAGTCTGTTTGGTGTATGGGGTAGTAATCTTGACAAGTAGAGGGTGACGAGTTTGTCAAGCCCCCCAAGTGTGGACGAGTGTTGTCCGGTGTCGGGCGTGGTAGCCTTGACGAATGTGAGAGTTGCAGATCGATGAGGCTTGTCAAGCCCCCAAGCCTGAACATGTGTTGTCTAGGCTACCTTTGTCAAGTTGTCCGTGATGAACATATTTTTGGTGTGCCAGGTAAGGTAAGTCATTAAATTTGACAACTCTACCCTTTTTCTGACTGTTGGAGAGTGCATTGAAGACAACATGTAACGGTTATTTGTTGCAGCAGGCGCGTGTAGCACACGTGCAATACTCTTGTATGCGTGTCACACGCAGAGTAGGCACGTATTGGAGTAACGGTCTTGCGTGAGTGAGGGAATGTTATGGTGCAAATTTTAGGGCACCTGTTTAACTCCTGCCAGTTACCTAAGATTCCATCTTCCCTGTAAATGGAGTGGACGTTTGATTTTGGGTCATTGTTCATTGTTTTCTTGCTTCCTTGCTTGCTTTTGTGTTTTCTAGCTTTCGGTTTCCCTTTCTTCTTCATCTAACTTCCATAGGTACTTCCATCCATCATAATGTCTTATTTTTTGTCTGATTCCACCACTGGACTGGGTGACAGTGATTTTGGGGGCTCAATTGAGCAACCCAACATGGATCAAGAGGTCATCTCGATAAGCGGTTCCTCGTCAAAGGATACTTGTCGAGGTGCCTCTGATAGTGAGTCCTCCTTATCGGAGAGGATAAGGACTTCGCACTGAATTGGTAGGGGTACTTCTCGCCCTCACGGAAGGACATGACTTTCTGCTGATGCCAGGGAGTCAGTCCTGGTACTATGATGCTTTTAGGGGTGCAAGGAGAGCTAGCGGTGAGAAAGATGTGAGGATGTCTCCACGCGTACGACCTAGCATGTGTGGTGGGTCGTCTTCATCACCCTCGGGTGTTGCTGACTATGAGTGGGTGAAGGATGATGGGTTGAAGTATAAGTCCTGTTTGACCACAACAGCGAGTGTCGCTGCGCTTCAACACCAGGTGAAGCTGGTGAACCCTGAGGGCTCTTGTAAGCTGGCTGTTTAGGCTTGCAGGAGTGATGACTTCCCGTTTTTTATGGTGGCGCTTGGTCGTCCGCCCTTTTTTTTATGTACAAATGTTTGTTTGAGGTCCTATGGATCATTTTTCCCTTGACCACCTTTTAGTATGCTCCGTTGGAGCACTTGAATGTGGTCCATTCCTAGCTCCACCCAAACAGTTGGACAATGGTGAGGGCGTTGGAAATTTTATGTCCTTTCTTCAATGTCCTACCTAGTGTGCCGGTCTTCTTGTTTTTCTTCCAAATAAAATTGTCTGGCAAGATTGGATGGGTCTCCTTGAATAGTACGTCCAAGAAGTTGCTCGAGTTTTACTCAAATGTCTTCTATCGTTTCAAGGACCATTTCTTTAAGGTCCTGGATACTGATGTCATGGCTGATAGAAAGCCACTAATGTTTAATAGGGATGGCGAGCCCTACTTCTCGTTCTACTAGTAATCTGATCCCACCAGGTTCAAGTCATATGACAAGGATTTGTTGACCCTTGCAGAGAGGGTCAACAAAGAGATTTTGGAGCAACTTTTGACCTCGTTGGATGCGTAAGCCATCTTGTCTCTTCCTTTGGTGAGCAATCCTCTCGCTGCCTTGGATGGTAAGTGCCTAACCTTGTCCTCGTTTGTTGTCTGAGGCTGGTGTCAGCCAATGTCTAACACTTGTTTGTGTTATTGTCTTGATTTTTTTGCAGGTATTATGGGTGACTTTGCTTGGAGGCCATTCGTGAAGCAGGTTGGACCTGTAGGTGAGACCGTACCATCATTTGCTGCTACTCCATTTGCTAGAGAAGGGGGGTCAACTTGCTGGAGAAGTTGGCCCTTCTGTTATTGCTACTAAGGTCACCCCCAATGCTCCTTCGTATATTTTGGCAAAGAGGAAGATGGATGATGTTTTTGGACTGGAAGAAGTCGAAGGCCCCTATGAGTGTCCGTGCCTTGAGGCA